>NC_090230.1:49251039-49433539 GCF_024489055.1 Chanodichthys erythropterus | reverse complement strand
ATGTATGATTGAAAAATACATTTACTTGAAAGTGAGTAATGTGTTACCCCAACACTGCTCATCAAGAACCATATTTTGTTTATATATTATTGTTATGTCTCAGTAGTACAGTATGTGACGGACTTCTGGGTTCTTTGAAACTTGGTTTTCTAAAGAAGCACAGATGATGCAATTTTAAAAGTCACCATGAAATCAAAATGGACAATTCTTGTTTTTATGGAATATTGTAGTATTTATTAGACGATTCATCCGATGCATCCTTAAAACAAATTCATGTGCCCTCGTAATCTTTAACTAAAATAACTTCCCCTCCCTCCTGCAGTGACATCTCTTCTCTTCTCTGATGATGAGAGGGTGGGACAACATGTCAATCACATGACATCACAGCAATAGCAAACCTCAACCATCCAATCAATTTCCGATAGACAAAATCAAGTCCCGCCCTACATTTTTTTCTGGTTCGAGAAGCTGTTTAATTCAGATATACATCACAATTGGGAAAACTATCGCAACTTTCATTTCATGCTGACTTTAAGAGTGTTTAATTTTGTCGCCGCTGATATATAGCACCGCTGCTCTTCGGGCGACTCGAATTCGAGTCCCAGCTTGTGGACCTTTCCCGACCCAGTCCCACTCTCTCTTCCTGTTCACTCTATACAATCCTATCACAATAAAGGCAAAAATAAATCTTTAAAACAAGTGTTTAATTTCTATTTGCCATTCAAATCATTAGCCAACTGTAATGGAATAAGTGGAATGCTGGATTGATGTCCGTTTGGTTAACCTCATGTTCCCTTGGACCTGAAAGAGGAAATGGGCGGGAATCCACATTAAATCTGTTACTGGTGTTTAATTATATTCTCCAGGCCGTGTCGTATTAAAAGCTTTGCTTGCCTGCTGGACCCTTGCTGCCCAGTGGCTCGGCGAGTGCTGTGTAATGTAGATTATTAATTGCTCTGACACTGTCACAAAGCGTTTGTAGAAAACAAACATCCAGACTCGATCTTTATTAGAATCGCAGTCCTCTCAAAGCAATATGTTTGTTTTTATTGTTTTGTTTGTAATGATATAAGGCTGTTGCTGTGTTTCACCCAAGGGATGATCTTTGGCTTTGCTGGGGAAAATACTCAGCTATCATAATGTGTCTGTAGACTAACACTGCATTCATTTGAGTTATCTTTGCGCACAGTTCAGCAGCGCACACACTCGACATAAGCACCAACGCACAACAGAAATGTGCTGCTATGTGCCAGCACACACTAATACACACACTTCGGTTATCTGAGCACACAGCTCTCTCTATGGCGGGGAACCTTGTAACTGTTCATGTGTGATTATTACATCGGTTTCCATGGTGACCGAGCAGAATGCGAGTAACAATGCGATTGAATGCCAGCCGAAGACCTTTGAGGAAATGAGCGCAGATCTCTCGTAGCCGTCCAACATACACAGTTTAAGCCACAATCATACATCTATTCTTTAGCCTTTTACAAGAAGAAAAAATTCCTTGAACAAGTGGTAATTGGTTTCGCCTAATCTAGTTTCTTTTGACACGGCCTGCATTTAATTATTGAGTTTGCTCAAGTAAAAGACCTTTTATGTTGCAGAGTTTTAATGGAATTCAATTTAATATGAAAAAGTGGAAGTAGGTACATTCATATTTAGAAATGTCTACTGACAATTTTTGTACAATTTATGAAATAATTGTCCAACTGATCAAAGTTAAATTGGTAACACTTTACAATAATATGGTTCAAATGAATACATTATGTATCTCGAACCAACAATGAACAATATATTTATGGCATTTATTTATCTAACATTTATAAATTGCATAAATTAACATGAATTAATATTGAACAATAGTATATTTATAAGCTGACATTAACCATATAATTAAATGCTGTAAAATGTTATTTTTCATTATTTTTTCATGATACATAAGGGATAATGTGCAGTCATCCAGTCTTTATAACAAAATAAACAGGGTTATCAGGAAGCAGACATGGCTAAATAAATACCTGGACATGAAATATTATAGTGATTTGAATTTAAGATCATATGATTGTATAAATGTGCCTGTATATTAGATTAAAGCTTCTGCTAAGAAAGGAAACCCCAACACAATCAATGTAGCAACAAGATGGACACTGCAGCTTATGTCCACTACTGTAGACATAAGATGCCACCAGTTGTGTTTGTATGAAACAACATGAGACAACACAGTCTCATAGCAATTTGTAACTAATTGGCTGTTTGTACAGTCTGCTTGCGGCCCACTTACCGTTTAAGGGTGAGATTAAGGGTGGACCTTCATGCTTACTTTTGTTTTTCTTAAAATTGTAAGTTGACGTACAAATCACATCATATGAATTCATGTGAATTTTACCTTGTAAAATAGTTATGATTTCGCATGAGATTGGGATGGACATGAAAGTATCACACGTATCCACCAAAACAACTAAAAATGCTGTATTACTCATGCCAGGCCAGTAGTTGGCGAAGTCACTTTGTAACATATTCACGTGTCTACACCAGACACAACTGCAACGCAACAGCTAAAAACTGTTTACACTGAACACGACAAACCATTGCAAAGCACATGGACTACGTCAGAAAAAGAACAGGGAATTCGTTTACTGTCAGGAATTTGTTGTGTCGCTGATTATTTGCTGTTGTGTTGCTTGTTGTGTAGCTGATTACAATGGGTTCTATTATCTTTTGATGCGTCACGCCTCTTGCGTCTGGTGTAGACACGGTGTTAGACTGAACACATAATACACATTATGTCACCGTTTTACAAATTCACATTTTTGTTGTTTACATGGAGACGATAACAGTATCGTTTTCAAAAACGTATGTATTCAGACCCCCAAAACGCCATTGTCGTGTAAATGAATGGCCAGAACGCATAAAAAGTTTTTAACAAAAACTGTGTCGTGTAAACAGCCCCTCAGTTTCCCGAATGAACTAACTGATATGACAACGGTGAATATTAGGAAATATGGTAACACTTTTCAATACTGGTGCACTAATATGCATTAATTCATGCTTAAATAATGCACAGATAATCATGTGTTAATGTATGACTCATGAAGAACTAAACCATTAATTAATAATTACTGCATCAGCAACTATTAAAGAGTCTATATGATTAATATATTAAGTAATATATGAATTGTTATTAATTGAATGTGTCATAATGTATTAATTCCTTAATGACATATTTTATTAACTAATAGTGTAAGTTAATGTGTTAATTACCACAATGGGTTGAAGCCATGTACTTCAACTTCCAGTTGTCTGCTTTAATTAATCATTAACTAATGATTTGGAAATGTATCATTATGTTATGACTTTACTTGTTGAGGCACATGACAATTAACTAATTGTTAAGTAATATGTCATTAATGGGTTTTTGTGTGTAATGAAAGAGGGTTACACACAAATATCAGCACACCAGAATCTGACCGCTGTTACACTGTGTTTAAACTGGATGCGACCATTATCGAGTCATGTGACAGACCATTGCAAGTCCATTTGTCCTTCATAACAGAAGTTATGTTTTGTTGTTTTGTTTTGTGTTGTATTGTGCCACATCCAGTGTAGCATCACTATCACTGATTATAATGCATTCCATTCTCTTTGTCCTGTCTTGACACAGTGTTACGAAATAGCAGTGCCCGGCCACATGTTCTCAGTGTTCCACCTTTGAATCCTAGACCTCAAGCTTAACCTGACTCATTCCTGTGCCATGAACAACAAGGTTCTGGATGCAGCAGTTCATCTTTTACAGTCGAATCATGGTTGTAGATGGTTGGAAACTGAAATCCATGGCTTAGTGTAGATGTCAAAACCACAATGACATATTACTTAACAATTAGTTAACAGTCCTGTGCCTCAACAAGTAAAGTCATAACATAATGATACATTTGCTAATCATTAACTGATGATTAATTAATGCAGACAATTTTAAGTTGAAATACATGGTTTCAAACCATTGTGGTAATTAACACATTCATTTACACTATTAGTTAATAAAATATGTTAAGGAATTAATACATTATGACACATATAATTAATAACAATTTATATATTACTTAATCTATTAATCATATAAACTCTTTAATAGTTGCTGATGCAGTAATCATTAAATAATGGTTTAGTTCTTCATGAGTCATACATTGCAACTAATTAAAACTAACTGATTATATCTGTGCATTAGTAAAGCATGAATTAATGCATATTAGTGCACCAGTATTGTAAAGTGTTACCGGAAATATCTTACTGATGAATGTCCTTGATTGACCAATCAGAATCAGGTATTCCAGAGAGCTGTATAATAATTTTAAGAAATTGAACAAATTAAATTATTTTTAAAATGTTACCATTACGCTTTACATAAAAAATAGTACCACACTCTGAATACTGATTAAAATATTCACAAATCAAGAATAGTGAAACCATAATCAACATTTTTTTTACTGCTGAATAACATGGCCACTGGCTAGATCCACACCAAACAAGAAATAACCAATTTGGAAATTCATGCTGGTTCTTTTCAGTGGGGTCACATACAATAAAACAGAATTCAAAGCTGACCCTACAGCCATGGTTTCACCCTCTGTCTCAAGACCAACTTCCTGCATATGAAGACATTACATGCTCGAATATGCCACCTGCAGATGTAAGTAGAAACCCCCCTGGCCACCCCCTACCTGCATAGAAGCACACGCACAGAGCAGCGCCCGCTGCGCGCCACAACAACAGGCCAGTGAAAGCTGGGACTACAACAGTATGGCTGTCAATCACACAGTGTGGGCCTGTGTATCGAGAAGGTTTTGCTCAGTCAATCGACTGTGGGCCCCAGTAGACACCAGCACCACTGGAGCATCTAATGTGGATTATTGTGCTTTGTCGGCCAGTGAAGGCTCAAAGCAGGGAGCAGCAAGCAAGAGTTCTCTTGCCTCAGTGTACTTGAACTCTGAAGAGTCTCTTGACCCTGGATGGTGGACAAGACAGTGCTATAAAAGTCCAGGTCATGGCCATAACCCCTGTGGTTGTGGAGTGGTCAGGACTGCTGGGCTTTGAGAGACCACCGTATTGAAAATTATTTGTTTGGCTCTTCTGTTTTCTAATCTATGCCAGAAACCAGATCAGTGATTCTCACTTTCACAGCTTAGAAGTAGTATAATACTCTCCAGTCTGCTCATGTGACATGCGGCGGCTTCAGCTTACATTGATTGCTTCTCATTCTGCTTTATTGCTATCAGATTGAAACATTCACATAGGGTAGAAATCTTCTCTATGATGGTAATATGACTCCTTCGGAATTAGATCTGAAAATGATATAATTGCTAAACATTCACCTGCATTTGATATAACAGCCTAAATTGAGCGAGATATTCAATTATCTTGAGAGATCATGTCTCGTGTTAACAAGGCGCATCTGTGTTCTTGAATCCACCACCTCCTGTGTTTGATTGCACAATAAATATCTCTGACTTTGTGAGATCTCAAAACAAAAGCTGTCACAAAGACCAAGGAGCTTCCTGCGAGACGTCAAGGTGAAGATCTTAGTGTTAAAAAATAAAAAAAGAAAGAAAAAACTGAAGAAGTTTATCAAAAGACTAGCAAAGTTTTTAACCTTCTGAAAAGAAACTTTACACCCCCACAATAATATATAATAACATACATGTACAAACAAATGTTTGGAATCAGTAAGATATTTTTTGTTTTTACTTGTATTCAACAAATTAAATTGTGTAATTTGTGAATTAAAGGTGGACTCAATATTATTTCAAATACACTGTTTGGAAGTTAGTCGGGCAGACACCAACAACAAATGTCTAACCAATCAGCATTAGGGGGCTTTTGACAGTCGAGGAGAGAAAACGAGCAAGAGGGAGATTTGAAAATAAGAAAAAATTTTAAAAAACTGCAGAACGAGAGATGGGACACAATACAAAAGAGCTCAATAGAATATCACTGGAATGAAGGTTTATGACTGGGCAAGCGCTTATATTAGAAAAGCTTTCCAGCGCTGGAGAGAGCTAAGAGGGAAGACCTGAAAAATGCTTTGTTTCCTTATCAAGTAAGTAACACTGGGTTTTGATGTCTGGAGCTGCTGTTCTGTTGGCGATTAACAACAAACTCTTGTTTGTATTTACTCTTGTGTACGTTCATTTTTTCTGCTTCCTTGTTGTCTTGTCGCTTCATTTTTCGTGAAGCTTTTTGTTGTGTGTCAGCTGTGATAAACAGACATCCGCTTGCATTGCGTGTGTAACAGCGGCCAGATAGTGAGAGTTTTGCAGTTAAACTACTGCACACTGACGACTGCTAGAGAATGAGGTGTTTAGCGTCATTGGAAGTGCATTCGCCTCACCTATATCTATAGTATAGTATAGTATAGTATAGTATAGGACACTATAGTTCATTTATGTAAGTGAGGATTGCAAAATAAAGCAAACTGACATATTATAACCAAAAATTCTTCAGTGGACTACAAGTTTTATTTTTATTTTTATTTTTTTTTTACATAGTTTTTACATTTGTCTATTCTAAGTATAAATGAGTTTTGAAATTTACTGTGTAGCTGCCTTTGTATTGTAGGCAGGTGGTCCCTTGGCATCAAAAAGATTGAAAACCCCTGGATTTGAGGAACAAAACTAATTTTATAATTGCAAATAATTTTATTTTAGACACAAGCTGAAGAATAATTTGGTTGAGTAGCTTTGTAGCACATCAAAAATAGAAACAGTGGTAGTCCAGGTATGAACTTAAAAAATATAAAATAAAATACAAAATAGCACAATCCAGACACGGCACTACAATCAGGCCATCCTACAGGCCCAAGCAACCAGACAAAAAAGGGCATTTGTCTGAGAGGTGACCGTGAGCCAGCTACAACACTGACAGAGCTGAGGAGATTTTATGCTGAAAAGGAAGAACCTGTCTAGGCATCAACAGTTTCTTCACAGATTTGACCTCTTTGATAGAATGGCTAGAAGGAAACCACTTCCGAGGAAGGCCAACATTAAGTCATGCCTGGGGATTGCTAGAAGCCATGTGACAAAACCTGAAACCCTTTGAAAGAAAATGTTGTGCTCTACTGAGTTGTGGCCTGAAAAGAAAGCGCTATGTTTGGCACAAACTAAACACACACCAACACCTTGGAAATAGAAACGCTTGTTGCCAGCTAGGACAGTGTGGATGGAGCCAAATACAGGCAAATCCTTCAGGAGACCCTGTTTTATTCAACACACAGTCTTCATTTAGGGTAAAGATGCATTTTTCACCAGAACAATGACCCATATCAAGCAGCACAAGCTGATGAAATGACTTGAAAAGTAAGGTTGGCACTCACAAACGCCCCAGCCAGAGCCCAGACCTCATTCCAACCAGAAATCTGTGGTATGACCTGAAAATTTCAGTTCGATGGCAAGTTATTTGGCAGAAGAGTTTATATAGAAGAATGGGCAAGAAGCCTTTAATTACAAAGAAATTAGCATTCTTGGACACCAAATATGAAATGTGTTGTGAAGAGAGAAAAAATGAGGTGCAACAGGAACAAAAACATGAAAAAAAACAAAGTAAATACTGTCTAAAAGTGGTGTAAATAAATCTGTGACAATGTATGCGTCCGTATGGGGAGGCTGGCACTTAGATTTGATAATTTGGTGTGTCAGGTCGCCTGATAGGACCATTAATTAAGGTGAGTTAGTGTGTTGGTTGGTTGTGTGTAGTGTCCATGCGTGCCATCTGTGTGTATGAGAATGTGTGCGTGTGAGCCTGCATCCATCTGTTTAGGAAGCGTGGGAGCTCACAGTAACGAGTTGTGTCTCGGCTCACCTGCCCACGCACAGCTTGGGTCACCGGCACCCAGCAAATGTAAAATCACCACGATCCAGATCTCCTCTCACTTCCTGCCTCTGCTTGTCTTCGAGCGATCACCATAGACAGTAAATAAGAGCATGTTTTAAATTGTATTCTGATGAAATGGGCAAGAATTTAATCCTTTAATGCAAAAGTAAACAACTTCTAGAGATTAAACGTGTAGTTCTGATGGAAAATTTTACCATGCACTATTTTACCTTAGTGTTACCAATTAGTTTATTGTACATTTTTGCTTGTAAAATAATGGGAGACAAGTAGCATTTAAATTGATTCATTATTATTTGAAGTGGAGGAATTTTAGGCATTTAAAATGCCTAAAAGATAAACAAAAATGATAAACAAAGACCTCTTTTTTTTTCTTCTACTTATTAGTAACAATTATTATACATGATCAATAATTCAACAGTTTAATATAGTTTCATATTAAAGACAACAAATCATGTAATAAATATTACAAGCTGATTTACTTAAAGGGATATTTCACCTAAATATGGAAACTCTGTCATAATTTGCTTGTGATTTCATTATCTTGATTTTATGTTTTTTTGCATTTCAATTAAGATTAGACTCAGATTAATTTGAAATGAATAATAATTTATTAATTTTAATAGCTTTAAGTTATCATGCAGCACCGTTGAAACCCACTGGCCTAAATCCCTTCCGATATATAAATGACATGGCAAATATTGAGCACTTTTTGAAGCTTGGGCAGTCTTGGAAAAGATTTTTCTCACCTTTTTCCGTGTTTTTGTCAAGTTATGGTAATTAGATAAAGTGCAATGATTCGGTGATACTAAAAGCACCGAATCATTAAGACATTTTAAAAATGTCTTGTTAAAATCTTAAAGGTCCTAAAATAGGTCCATAAAATAATATATCATAATTTCAGTACATACTCTGACTAAATTGTGGCAAATCCCAAATAACAGAATGACATCATTGGTATCACATCAGTAATGTGCTGTTGCAATATGCTAAATATATGTAAATTTGTCATCAAAATGTGTTCAAATATTTATGTGGTGTTTAATAACACTTCACATGCCTGTATATGAAGCAAACTGTTGAATTTTGAAATCTGTGCAAAGCAGTAAGTCACAGAAGAAACTGCCATATACCAAACACACAAGATATTCCTCACTCAAAAGAGATCAACATCCTCTCTCTCAGCCTCTGTGTGTGTGAACAAACACAATCGAGGCATCATGATATCTTCATAATATAGTTCAGTACCCAAAAGGTCCAAAATGTATAATTTTAGTCTTCCATATATTAGATAATTGTGAGTGAACTGATCTGACAAAACATTTGGCTGTGCAGTCTGAATGGCTTTCAAGGTGAACTATCTATTATATCCTATCTTCACTCTGGCCTACATCACAGTCTTTTGTGTCATGTGCTGATTATGTGTTTTTCTTGCTTTTGATCTCTCTCTGTCATCTCAATATTCATTCTGTTTTAGATCATTGACTCTCAAAAAACCTTACAGGTACTTCTGACTATAATGCAAAGCAATCCGAGTAGGCTCTTTAGCAGTGTCAAGCATGCTAGGCACCAAGACAAGTGTCTGTTTGAACATTTTTGTTCATTTATCTGCCTCTTACATGTACATTGTGTAAATCTCACTTTATTTCCTTCAGCAGTATTTTTCGAAAGTCAGAAGTCAGATTGGAGTGGCCAAAAACCACTGAAGTAATCAGGGTTTCACTGCCTTGCTCCGACACCATGCTGGGCTAACTTCCACAGCACTGATCCAACCAACCAGAAAAAAAAAAATAAAAAAATTCATGTAGCTCACTTTAGACTTAGTACATCATTTTGATTGCAAATTGATTCCTTTTTATTGCTTGGTGATGAAGGAAATTAAGCTAAACTTTTGCAGGTTACCAATGAAAGGATAATATCCTGTGCAGATTAAAATACCCAATCTTTTCAGACAGTTTTCATTTTGCGATTTTATTTCAGCCAATTTGAACCGTGCGCTTCAAACACAGGCTGGTGATCAGCAGCTTTTATCGTGAAGACAGCGTCTTGATAGGTGTGAAGAGACTGACAGATAAAACAGATTGAGGAGCAGAAACAAATGTGGAAATGCGCCAGGATGTCAGTCATTTCTGCGAGCAGGTTGGGCTGTCACAGTAGTTAAGCATTCAGGTACGGCTTGGGAGATAACTTGTTATGTTTACCGAGTTCTCAGAACAAGATGTTCACTTAAAACGCAGATTGGAGTGAGTATTGCGAATGTCTGCGGGAGCCGTGTTTTCGTTTACACAGCCTCGACGCAGTTGCTTGAAACCATGTCGAATGCTTATCTCGCCTTTTTTTTTTTTTCTCACCACCGAGCTAATTCACCTGGTTGTGAAAGCAAGCTTGGTGTGAAACAGACGCCCAGGTGGAAAAGATGAGAGATGGTTCAGTTAGTTTGTTGAAAAGGTGCAGAAGGCCTTGAATTAAATTACCGAGGGTCTGAATGGTTCTAAACATCAGCATGCAGAGCGCTCAGCTGTAATAGGGCTCGTCGAGGCCGGGTATCAAACAATGTAATAAGCAGTGGGCTTTGTTGCCGTGATGCTGACAGCTCTCTCAATCAGTCTTGGGTTTGAGGGTTGCAACAGATGTTTCTTCTAAAATACCTTGGGAGAAATAAAAGAAGAAAGAAATGAGACAATAGTTGACCTACAGAGAAATAATAATACAGAGCAGAACGTCTACTGACGTTCTGTTTTCTTCAGTGCAAACCTGGATACTCATCGGCTTTCAGCGAAATTCGCTGTTCTCATGGTGTGGTCACATTAGCAAAATTTTCCAAGTTAATTTTCTATTGTCAACAGTGTATAGCAAAGCTCACACACAAGTCTCTATCAAACCAAGCAGCATTCTGGTAAATCTTGGTAAACGCTGCAAATTTGGAAATTTGGACCAACTTGGAAATTTTCACCCACACATTAAACTCCTGATTGTGTGTTTTCCTCTTGAAGTGACTGGATTTCAGCCATTAATTTTTGCCTAACAACTCTAAACGTGACCGCATCCTAACTCTTTCCCCGCCATTGACAGAATTTTTCGTCATTTATGAGACAATGCTTTCCATTGACATAATTGTCTGGCTTTTCATGTTTGCACTGTTATACGGTAAGGGACACTATTATGCATCTTCTGAAAGAGTACAGAATCTCCTAAACTGGCAAAAGGTGTATTTTTTTTAAAGCAGAGTCTCTGTTCTTTCTTTTTACTTATTGTGTATTCAGCTATTCAACAAAATATTTTGGGGGCAATGTGAAAAATGAACATTTTGTGAAAATTATGGCGATGTACGGCAACTTTTTTTTGGATGTGCTGCCGAGACCCCCCAGCACTAGAATGAGATTTTGCTTGCTTTCACCTCTCTGTCTGCGTCTGCTATGGCTGAGAGGAGCAGCGCATTCAGTTGAGGCTGTGCACTCTGTCAGAGAACAAATAAATTAGATACTATTGCTTCTAACCTGAGTGATCATTTTATGTGTACATATAGCCAAAATCACAGCAAATGTCTTTATATTATGTGTATGGTGATTTTGTCAGACAACGATTATAAATCAGGATTTTGCGCTGGTTTAACATGTCAGGGCTTGAAAGTAACGCTTTTCAATTAGTCCAGGATAAGTGGATTTTTTGAAGGGGCAAGTGAAAGAGAATTTTACTTGCCCGGCTGGACAAGGACCTGATTTAAATGTCAATTAAAAAAAAAAAAACATGAGAATTACATTTATTACATTTAGTTTAAGTGGCGATCGTTGCACTGTTGAGGCTAAATAGAGGATAAATAGAAACATGAGCGAAGCACACGCAAAAATAAACTCAGTTAAACATACTGCAGTAAACATTCAAAATGTAACTTGATGCAGTTAAGCAAAATCACATGTCCAAGAATGCTGTTTTCCTGAACAGGTTACCATCATGATTAAAAACGTGGCACTGATTTCATACAACTGTTCAGTTAACAATAGTTAATATTAAGTCACTTACATTTTACTGTTTTTGTTTTATTTTAGCAGCGAAAATAGTTTCAACAAACAAAAATCACAGCAGAACCATAGCACAGCAACACTCACCCTGCATCCCAGTGTGCATATTATTCACCCTATCCGCCCTAAATAGTACTGAATATTACTAATGTCACATACTATTTAGGATGGATAGAATGTACATTGAGACGCAGGCTCAGCCTTGTTTTCGTTACTGAATGATTCAGCGTTTTGAACGAATTGGTTGAGTCAAAGATCCAATGACCTATTCATAAACAATTGCCTCATTCTTGAATGAATCAGCCATTGGACTGAATCGTTTGAATGAATGACTCACTTATTAAGATGGTTACTTGACGCCACCTACTGGTGGTTTAATTAAATCTTTAAAAGAATAATTTTCCCCCCAACATTTCTTACAATCCCATAACATTATTTAATACAGCTGTATTTTTTTTTTTTATTGTAAATTTTGTAAATTATTTAATTTGATTGGTAACAGCCCTTTTAGTCTCTTATTCCAATTTCCTTTTTGTTTTCGGACAAGCAACTGTTTTACTCGTACAAGTGAATGACGAGGCTTAATGTCGAGCCCTGTATGTAGTCTTAATGGGCCGCGTTTCAGTCATCATTTCATTGTTGTCTGACAACAAAAGCAGAAAAATATGTAGATGAAACAATTTTATTTGGAATTTGGCTGTATTAAAATATATTATGTGAGCAAAAAGGGTAGCAGCAGAAAAGCAAATAAATCTAAAGGGTTGACACTTGGCAGAATGCAAATGCAACAATGACATGAATATTCTAATTACCGTATGACGTCATCTATCAACATTTAGCGACATATATGGCATTAAAAAATTGGCAGAAAACCCTGTTTAAAACAAACTGTAAAGCTGTTTAAATCATTTTTACTTTGTTTTTACTGTCATTTTACAGTTTAGGATGTTTCCATAGACATAACAACATGTAGCATATATAGATTATGCTTTTTAATGGCTGTGAAGTAATTATTCAAAAGAATTACCTGCACAGAAAGTATATGTGAATTTAGATGCAGCCACAATGCAAACAGTTTAGTCTGATTCCTGGGCAAATAACTCTAATGAGTCAATTCTTTTAGAATATATTAACACATTTTTTGTTTGTTTATTGTTGTGTAATATATAGTAAGGATGGTTATTTATTGTATTTGTGACACCTCAAAAGACTGAAAATTCATTGAAATCTGTGTAAACACCTTTTGCAAGTGTTTTAAATGTGTTTTATTGAAATGATCTCATCATTTGTAATGGAACAGCATTTCTGTATAAATGTTTATCCCTTAGTAATCATTAATGGAATCGTTATGAAACTGGAATCGTTAAACTCTTTACAATTCCCATTGTCAGAATAGCATTCATTTTTCAGTCGTACAGGAAATGCTCTGCATGACAGGACAAACAGAATAACCAAGACAGTTGAAATGGAATATAAACATGTTTCTGAGTCACTTTAATGCAGTACCAAAGTCCATAATTTCAGTCATAGACATTGCCAGACCCCATCTTTCATCTCGGCTCCCTTCAAAATCTGCAATTAAGCTGTCAGCCTTTTAAAAAAAATCTTTGATTATCCAATCCCTCAGTTCCACTAGGATATCTGAGGTTATTTCACTCAGAATCCTCCCCTTACTAGTCGTTCAAAACTTTAAATTTCTTACATTAAGTATAATCCGTCCCTCCAGCAATAGGCAACACAGAGTGCCATGAACTGCAGCCTCTGCATACAGTATGTGGCGTCTTCTTCTATATCTTTCATCCAAACACTCTCCTTTCCAGTAGAAATCACAAAAAGTGCAAGCAAATATGCCACAGTTGCTGATATACATGTACATTTATTTGCTTTGTAAAGAAATTAGGGAAGATCCATACAGCATATGTATATATAGGCTATCGGACAACATACAATATCAGTACAATATTGGTTGAAATTAGATATTTTTTTTAAGTATTCAGGAAAGCTAAAATCCTAGAATCGCCCATGATTTCAACCGTGGAAGACTTGATCTTAGATTGAGATGATCATAGGTTGAATTAAGTGCTACATGGACCGGGGGAATCACAGACCTGCCCGAGGGGGAACACAGCGACCCCTGCAGCATTCGCTTCCCTCTCGAATCCTGTGAAGATCTGTGAACATCTGAAAGGGGATTATTAGAGGAACCTGAGAACAAGGTCAAAGACTTATGGTGGAACAAGGAGCAAGTTTAAGTTTAACTTCCTCTTCATCCCTGAGCCTCTGAAATACTTGCGAGATAGCTGCGGCTGAAGCTGGTGAAAGCTCCCCCGCCGGCATGCTAGGCTCTACTTTTGATGTTAATTCCTTGAAAGCTGTTTCTTTAGCTAGGGATTAGCGCATGGAGAGCTTGGCTTAGCATGCTTGGGCTAATAAAGATGACACATCTAACACAGGTAGTGCAGCCCGGGAGCTGCTTTCATAAAGTTGCCTTAATTATGATGAACTGCCTGCTCTTTAGTGCATCCTAGAAAAGCCACACTATACTGCTCTGAAAGGACTTGAATCGAGAGCAGATCTGGATTTTAAGTGCATTAGCTCGCCCATTATCACCATGCAGAGCGCTGTAAGGGCCTTAGCTTGTGGCTTGGTGACATTTCCCCCCACTTTTTTGTGCTTCATAGCCAATGAGGCTCCGTGCCCAGGTTCCAGAGACTGACAGTTATGAAGTGTGTCCATTATAACCCGTAAACGACTATTATGGTTACTGATTAGCTGCTATGGCCGTGTTAGCTCCGGGGAGCACCACGGCTAATGATCGCATGGCAGCATGCATACAAAACTGACATTGCGATTTATCTGCTAAACCAACGTCCCCAAGATTGATTGGTAATTCCCCTAGATCAGTCCACGTGGTGAATGCTAAAAATGATTCCTTTCCCCCAACTCAGATATCTACTAAGTAAAATTTGAAGCAGCAAAACACTTCAAGGTCCAATTTCTCCCTCTGTGATCAATTATCTTTTATTTTCAATGGGTAGTTCTGACAATGGAAGATTTCATGACAAACATCCTAATTATGAATTATCATTATTTTGCATCACTCCACAACTCTTGTAAAATTAGACTTGAAACCACTATAATTGGGTTTTAGTGTTTTTTTTTTTCTTTCTGTTTTTGTTGTTGTTTTGTTTTTTTCTTTTCTGTACAGCCATTTACATAGACTGCTGCGCAGTGTTATTTTAGTATTATTGAGATACTTATTTTGTCATTTTTATTAGTTTGCTATAGTTATGTATATATAGTTTTTAATTTTTATCTCAGTTTTAGGGTGTTTTTAGACATTAAGTAAAACTAAATGAAAATGAGAAATGTTTCTTCGGCAACTAAATGATTTGAAAATGAGCGTTTTACCAAAATCAAGCTCGAATGTAGTTACAAGGTTTTTGATCAGTTTTGGAGAATTTCAGACATACGTGTTTGTCTGTCATTAGAACGGCTGCATCTGAGGCAGTAAGTGCATCGCATTATGTTTTCATTAACTTACAGGTTGTAAATTTTACTGTAGCTATGTGGGCGCTCAGTTTTTTTTTTTTTCTGTCATTCGGCCAGAAAAATGTGTGTGTGTGTGCACGCGTTTTTGTGATTTATGTGGACACAAATTTGTATAATGACATGACGAGTATTACACATGTATTGCGACGTAAACATGAAATGAGGACATTTCATGAGTCCTCATATTTAAAAATAGCTTTAAAAACATACTAAAAATTACACCTATGCATGTCCTTACTTCGATGTTTAAACTGACAACAATGTTTTCTGGAAGTATTCCTGAACCCATGTTGTGATTTCCATTACAGTAGCATTCCTGTATGTGATGCAGTGCCGTCTAAGGGCCCGAAGATCATGGGCATCCAGTATGGTTTTCCGGCCTTGACCCTTACGCACAGAGATTGTTCCAGATTTCTCTGAATCTTTGGATGATATTATGCACTGTAGATGATGATAACTTCAAACTCTTTGCAATTTTTCTCTGAGAAACTCCTTTCTGATATTGCTCCACTATTTTTCGCTGCATCATTGGGGGAATTGGTGATCCTCTGCCCATCTTGACTTCTGAGAGACATTGCCACTCTGAGAGGCTCTTTTTATACCCAATCATGTTGCCAATTGACCTAATAAGTTGCAAATTGCAGCTGCTCCTTATATGTACATTTAACTTTTCCGGCCTTTTATTGCTACCTGTCCCAACTTTTTTGAAATGTGTAGCTGTAATGAAATCCAAAATGAGCCAATATTAATATATGAGCATGACATTTCAAAATGTCTCAATTTCAACATTTGATATGTTATCTATATTCTATTGTGAATAAAATATTTACAAAGTTTATGAGATTTGTAAATATTTGCATTCCTTTTTTATTCACAATTTGTACAGTGTCCCAACTTTTTTGGAATCAGGTTTGTATAAAGAAAACACTGTGCTTATTCAGACAAACAGGTCTTTATTTACCCTTGCATTGCAAACAAGCGAAAACGATCCAAAATGTGTGCTGCACTTCATTCACCATAGAGGTGGGGTGGGATTGTGAGATTTCACTGACAGTTTGATGATCCAGTGGAGTTATAAGCTTTAGTCACAAGTCTTTTAAATACTTTTTATTGGTTAAATATTTGCAAAACAGGGACAGATGTAAAGGGTGACCAATATTAATGATTTAGTGGAAAACAATAAAAATGACAAAATATGGAATGCAAGGTTTCCGCCCAACAGCGACAATATCTTTCTTTCTGCCATTTATTTGACAGACTACTTTCAAATATGAGTGCTTAAACAATCATTTTCCACCACAGCCTATTCAACCATACTTCATGAGGTTATTTAATGTAAATGTAACCTGGAGTTGCATTAGCAGTAGAGTACCATGTCTCTCAGGGTTTCTGCAGTGGGGTATTTAACATGACCCGCAGATGTTTGAGATGCAGACGGTGTGATGATGCGTGAGTGTGAGCACTGTCTGCTCCAAAAGGGAGGTAAACACAGGGGTCACGCCTCTATCTGCAACATTCCCGTACTGACGACACCACCAGCGTTGGATAAGAATTCAGAGCCTAAGAAATGGGTTCGTTCAACCCAGTCTCCTAAAAAACTCTTACTATTTTATAAGGTGGTGATTTCATATGCATTCGATGGGATTCAAATGGAAACTTCGAATTTTTGGTAACACTTTAGTATAGGGAACACATACAAACTAGTAACTATGACTTTCCCCTCAATAAACTCCTAATTTACTGCTTATTAATAGCAGTAAGGTAGTTGTTAAGCTAAGTATTGGGTAGGATTAAGAATGTAGAATAAGGTCATGCAGAATAAGGCATAAATATGTTCTTAATAAGTACTAATAAATAGCCAATATTCTTGTAATATGCAAGCTAATAAGCAACTAGTTAAAAGACCATAAAATAAAGTGTATATAAGCATAAGAAATATAAGCATAAAACCTAGCATATAACCTAAGAATCTGTGGGGTGTTAGCAGATCATTCAAAAAATTTTCCAACTTTTTTAAACTCTCAACACTCCAAGTTTGTCTTAACCTTTTTAGTTCAAAATTCCACTAATTGCAACTTCCTCAAATTCAAATTTCAATTCTACAATCTGTTTTCTACCCAACGCTATCTCTCGACCCATTCGTATGTATTTTACGAGATGGCTAATTCAAACTAATTCGTATGAATTCACTCGTACGAATTCATATGATTTGTCTAAACCCCAGTGATGGGTAGGTTTAGGAGTCGGGTTAGGGGTTTGGCAACTCGTTTAGCAAAGCATACAAATTTGCCACCTCGAAAAATACGTACAAATTGCTGTCAGATCGGGTTGTTTCTACCCCATTTCAAATCCAGGAATTTAAAATACATTATAAATTATGTTTTGAATGATGCACCATCCTGGACATCACAGAGCAAAGAATGAGTAAATATGCTGCAACCGTGAACAATTAGAAAAATTCTACCACAGAGGACAGTAAAACAGATCAAACAATCATTGCAGTTTGAATGATGTCCTGTGAGCATGATGTAAGGTTATGAATGGAACATCACACAGGCAGAAGAATAATGAGTTCGTCCGAGTTCATTACGAGCCTTTTGAAAATTCTATGGCTCTTTTCCTGCAAGACATCACAGAGTGGTTGAAATTCACGGTGATGTTGGCGAATCTGAATGAGAGCTACAAAACGGGCTGTTCTTGAAGCACAGAAGAAACTAAATCAACTAAACAGCCCAAGGGCTCAAGTAATTAAATTCTGACTTAAGAGAGAATCATGCGGTGAGGTAAAACCGGCCTAAACTTGACATTGCATTTTAGACATTCCCTATGATTTCTGAGGGAATTATTTTATTTTTTAGAAGCTTTACCCATTGCAGATTGTTGCATCACTAGGGACTAATTTCCAAAAACAAAACAAGAATGGGTGAGGGGTTACCCTCCGATGTCATCAGACGGACGCTGAGCATCCAAGCCCTTGGCAGAGGCGCCCCAAGGCCAGATGTGGCTATCATTACTGAGGCATGTCATCAGAACTATCTGCAGTACAGCCCTGCTCCTATTGGGGGCAGCATGATGGACGCTAATCCAAATAAACAACTTCAATGAGACAATGAATGTCAGCTAATGTAAAATAAATAAATCACAATCGGTTAATCAACAAGAACGTATGCATGACTGATGAAAGGTATTGATTTAATATGCATGTGTGTAGCTTGAGGTATCAGACCAGGCTATAATTCAATATTTTTCACAGGCAGGGTTTCTTGATGTGGTTTAATTAGCCAACAAATCAATACCCTCATGTGTCTGAACTCCATATGGAATGTCAGAGGGAGCGCACCGTAATATGTTTGGAGTGTTAGCTCTGTGCCTCCAGCTAAAGAATCATCTGCTTTGCTCCGCACACCTGTTTCTCTCGTCGCCGTAACTGACAAACCCACTGCAGACCTTATGGGACTTCACAAAGAAGTGAGACTTGAGCCTACAATCTCATTTAACTCTAAGTGGTTTGTGTGCAACGGAACTCAGCAGATGCACAGTGCCTGCCCAGCTACGCTAAATGTCATCGGTTACGCTAACAAATGCAAGCATCTCGGGATTTTGTGAAATTGAGTTCGCTCGCTTGACTGTAACAGCAAATACATCGGTTTTGCAGTGAGCTTTTGTATTGAATATCTATACAAACCTGCTAGCTGCTACGACACCTTGTCACTGACTTCCTGTTGCTTTCGTGGAGAGGTACAGTGTAAGATACAGTGTGTTTTTTAGCAATTATTTGTGGTACTGTCAGCCAGGAAATCACAGGAAACAGCCTGATCACTTTCTCCTTTTCTTCCAAACCAACTCCCTCCATCTTAGCGGCCGGACTGTCAGTCAGTCATGGTTTGATGTGTGCATCTGAAGTGGGTTCAGTCGATGTCAGAACTTTCAATTCTATTTTATACGCATCACTAATGATACCCCCCACCACCAGCCCCCACTTGAAATTTGCTCTGCCCTTGTATTTTTATGAGAGCAGCACCACAGTGCCCCCTCCTGGTGGCAGACGGGAAGACGTCTCATTTCACAACCTTCCCTCTTTCTGATTCACATTCATCAAAGCCTTAGGTGCAGTTTGATCTCTTTGCACATTCTATTTTAATCATGTAAGCATGTCAGAAACGTCTCCCGATTGCATTTTTTTACTCTTGTAAATCCAGCAAATTAGTTTCACAGAGAGATTCTTAAGCAAATTAGTTTAGCTCCCATCAGTTTAGGCTGAGTTCTTATGTAGGTGTCCCTCACATAATGAGACCCGGTTTAACAGGAATTTGCATTTAAAAACACACATAATTTGTAATCTTAATTTGCAAAACAAGCCCAAAACACACTTTTGGAAGAGGAGCCTTAGGAGCAGTTGAGCTCAAGTGATCCTATGTGGAATGCAGAAGCACAAGGTGGTGTCTGCCATTGAAATGAAGGGTTTCACCTCAACAGTTTCTGCCAGGCTGTCTCGTCTCGCAGTCAGCTGCCTGGGACCTTCACGGTGTTGTGTTGTGTTGGTCCATAGCAAGAATGCATTTAAAAGCAAAGGAAAATGAGATGAGTTTAACAGTTTTTAGCTATGTAAGCTGTGACACAGATATGAGATTTAATGGTACGGTACACTCTAAAAAATGCTGGGTTAAAAACAACCCAAGTTGGGTTGAAAATGGACAAACCCAGCAATTGGGTTGTTTTAACCCAGCGGTAGGGTTAAATGTTTGCCCAACCTGCTGGGTAGTTTTATTTAACTCAACTATTGTTTAAAAATTACTGTATTGCTTAATTAAAACTAACCCAAAGTATGTTGGAAATTAACATTTATTAATGTTGAATGAATAATTATTAAACAATAAACATTTATTAAATTGCTTATTAATAAATTTATATTAATACAATATTAAAGCTTATTAATAAACATTCACCTTTTGTCTATTATTGTTGCCTCTAATTGCATCTGGTTTTTAATTTCCCAACTATTTTGGGTTCATTTTAAGCTAGCAATACAGTAATTTTTAAACAATAGTTGGTTTAAATAAAACTACCCAGCAGGTTGGGCAAACATTTAACCCAACCGCTGGGTTTGTCCATTTTCAACCCAACTTGGGTTGTTTTTAACCCAGCATTTTTTAGAGTGTAGGTAATTTTCAGAGAGGCTAGCAATAATGAGCTCGTCCTGAAAGCATAAGATCCCACCCTCCCTTCAGAGTGCTCTTCAAAGCCACACCTCTTCCAAAACACATGAACGAGTACAGAAACATTACAATAATAATGAATGTAAACAACTTAAATAGCACTGACCTGTACCACCTGACTGCTGCAGATTTATTTCGATGTTGATAGTGTTACCATTGAAACGCATAAATTCGAGTCACAAACTGCTCAGAGTATAACATCACTTCTAAATTTCGGTAGCTGTGGCATAAACACAGCATAAGCTCGTTGTTTTTGTTTAAGGAGGAACTGTAAAAGGTGGAATGAAATGCGCTGATGACGTGTGATGTCTGTGCAAGCAGGATGTGCGGAGGGTATGGAAATGCATATACGCTGACAGGTAGGACATTGTATTATTGCATTTCTCCCCTTTTATTTGCATAATTTAATTCCTTTTAATAACCTTTAAGAAAGGAAACACAATCAAATAAGTTATGCATTTTAAATGATATGTGAATATTTTGAAAATTGTTTAATTTGAAGTAAGTGCGACTGGATCTCCCATATGAAATATATTTGGAATATAGAAGTTCAGAAGTTTGGGGTCAGTAAGATCATTTTGATTGTTTTGATTTAACTGTCACTTTTTGGATCAAAATTGACAGTAAAGTAATAGAGTAAAGACATTTATAATGTTACAAAAGATTCCTATTTCAAATACATGCTGTTCTTTTGAACTTTGTTCAACAAAGATTCCTGAAAAACTATACTCATCGCAGTTTCAACAAAATTATTGAGCAGCACAACTTTTTTCAACAACAACAATAATAGTAAATGTTTCTTGAGCTGCAAATAAGCATATTAGAATGATTTCTGAAGGATTATTTGACACTGAAAACTGGAGTAATGATGCTGAAAATTCAGCTTTAGCATCACAGGAATAAATTACATTTTAAAGTGTATTATAATAGAAAACAGTTATTTGAAATTGGAATATTTAATGTTTTTGACCTAAATGAGCATAAGAGAATTCTAAAAAAGTCTGAATCTGAATTTTGAACAGTATATATTTAATAATAACGTATTATTGTATTCAATATATTAAATATATATTTAATATATTATCATATATTTATTTTGTATATGTTTGAAGACTGAATAGATAAAAGACTGGCAGTTTTATGATAGGATGAAATGTTAGTCTCTTTACTAAACTTACTTGTAGCTGGAAATGTTTTGCGGCGGACTCAAAGTCACAAAATCCTCTACTGAACCCCATTAGTCAACTTCTGTTGTAAAAAAGCAACCTGCCAAAGACTTGCCAAAGTATTTGATGTGATTTGAGGAGAATGGACCCCTAACATTAGAGAATTCCAGGAGAAGTACAAATGGTCATAAAGGAAGCATCAGAGGATGCTGTTTTCTTTAGAGTGAACTGAACATTTTCTCGTTTTTGATTTCAGAATCCTTGTGATCATTTTAAACGCTGCACAGAACAAGTACAGAGAGAGACAGAAAGAGAGTAAAGATTGAAAAATCTGAACGCACCAGATACAGATCAATAGTTGATTGAGGCAGATGTCTTGAGTTTGAATGTATGGAAAATACAGTAATAAATGTAACTGTTCTCGATAAAAGGGATGACCTTGAACATAGTACCTGCTCGCTGAGCAGCCAGAAAGCAGGATATGTACAGTATGCAACTGAACAACTGAATACACCCACTATGAGGAGGCAAAGCCATGGCCAACAGACGCCCACTCGAACACCCATGCATTTCTCTATGTGCAATTGCTGACTCTTGCTCTTGATGGGCAACAGAAATTAGTGCTTATAGTATAGCAATCGGTCAATAAATCTACTGAACATTATGAATGATCAGGCAAACCTTGAATGAATCAATTGGTGAGTAAACTAAGCATTGGGAATTAACCAAATCTTGAATGAATGAATCAGTCATTGACTCAGTTAGTGAGTCAATCCCCTTAACATTAGGAATGAATCAATCAGTCAAACCTTGATGAATCATTGAAAAAATAAAGTAATGCATTAGGAATGACTCAGTCAGTCCACCAAATCTTAAATCATTGAAACAATCAGTCAGTCCGTCTACTGAATGGATAAGTCAAATCTTGAATGAATCAATTAATCAGTTGGTCAATCAACAATCTAAGAATGACTCATCAATCCATTAAATCAATCAATAATCAGTCAGTCAATCTACTGAATATTTGAAATGGATCAGTCAATCAAACCTTGGATAAATTAATGAATTAATCAGTCAGTCAATAAACTAATGCATTAGGAATGACTCAATCATTCCACCAAATCTTGAAATCTGTGAATCAATCAGTCAATCAATATGTCAGTAAATCTACTGAACATTAGGAATGAATGAATGAATCAATCAATCAAAACTCAAATTAAACAATCAAGCAGTCAATAAACTAAGCATTACGAACAACTCAATCAGTCAATTAAGCCACCAAATCTTGAATGAATCAATTACTGAATCAGTTGATGAATCAAACAGTCAGTCAGTCAATCAATATACTGAACAGTAGGAATGAGTGAATCAACCAATAATAAACCAAATTAATAAACCAATTGCTGACTTTTGCTATTGGGCAGCAATTAGTGCTAATAGTGTCGGAATGGTCCTTTTCTTTCTCAAGCAGTTTGTAAAGTCTGTAAACGAGGAACCATGAGCTATTACAGCTCTGGCCACGAGCAAAGCACTTAACCCCAGGTTACTTCAGGATGATTGTCCCTGTAATAAGTGTACTGACAGTCGCTTTGGGTAAAATGGTTTTCTAAATGACTGCTTGCTACTTGTAGGACAGATGAATTGATGGGTTGTCACATTGCTGGTGTTTTAGCACTGATGTTTGTGTATTGGGACAGGTATAATGCTAGCAGACATCACAGCTGGAAGGAAGCTCTGTTTTCCTTATTCAGCACCACATAATGACACTGAGAGTTAACACAATGTGGAGCGTGATGTGGAAAGTCAACACAGCATAACGTGGAACTCATAAGTGGAACACAAGACGCAACACCATGACAGGGCATATGGTGTTAGCACACAATGGCACTAACATGACGAGCGTATGGCAGGAAGGAAGTTGTGAGCACAGAAAAGCACAATGTGTTGTATGTCACAGACTGTCGAGCATCCCATAGAGCAATTTTTTGATGCCACGGACCCCCTAAATATTATTGCTTTCTATTAAGTTTACACTGTATCTTTTTTTTTTTTTAACCCGCCATAGATGTATAAATCTGAAGAGAAACAAAATACAAGAAACTAAAGAGCCATTATTCTCATCATTAAATTCTTTAGAAATCAGAATAAAACTGCAAATTCTGTAACTTATTTATTTTGTTACAATAAACTGGTTTTTGTTATATATTAAACATTTTTTACAACATTGTTTTCTGAACTTTTTATTGGACCCCCCTCGAGGTGCCCCCTGGGTGTCCCTTGAAAACCCCTGCCATAGAGAATGTGGAATAATGTATGGATTGTGGAATGAATGGTACCACTTTAGTATGGGGAACAATTCTGACTTTTAAATAGTTGCTTATTAGCTTGCATATTGGCTGTTTAATATTACTTATAAAGCACATATTAATGCCTTATTCTGCATGACCATATTCTACATCCCTAAATCCTACTCTATACCTAAACATAAATGCTACAACAACTACCTTACTAATTATTAATAAGCAGTAAATGTGGTTAATAGTGAATGTGTTACCCATACCAAAGTGTTACCGAATGAATCAATGAATTAGCTAATCAATCATTTAAAATGAATCAGTTAATCAATTTTATGAATTAATGGTTCATCTATAGACAGAACTTCGGCTGCATGTCCCCCCAAAACATGAGTTTTAGTATTATAAAATAAATTATTGATCAATTGATAGACAGTACCCCAATGCAAATTCTAAATGGGGAAATCATGGCCCTCGCATGAATTTTCAGAATGTGTAGATTCCTATTGAAATGACTGGATTTCGTACATGAAAATTGGACTAAAAAAGGTAAATGTGACCGCACCTTTGGATGAATCAATCAACCCACCAAATCTTAAATCAATCGATCAAACAGTCAATAAATTAATCAATGTACTGAACATTAGGAATGAATTAGTAAATCAATCAATCACTCGACCATCAATAAACTACGCATTAGGAATGACTCAATCAATCTACCAAATCTTGACTCAATTAATTAATTAATTATTGAATGAATCAGTTAATCAATCTACTGAACATTAGGAATTACTCAATCAATACAACCTTGAATTAATCAATGATTCAATCAGTCAATCAATAAACAAACATGAGGAATTACATGAAATCAACCAATCCACCAAATCTTGAATCAATGAATTAATCAGTAAATCAATCAATCAATAATGATGCAAATTAAAATATGAATTGAACTCGCCATTCATGAATGTTGGGAGATATTTCAGAAGAGCGAAAGAGCAAAGGACATGTAAGACAGTTTGGGAGGAAAACTTGGTTGTCAGATTGTTGTCTAAAGTCATTTTCTAACCTTCATATATTTACTGTAACAGTGAAACAAAGATGCATTAATACAGATTGTGGATGTGATTTTATATTCTGATGGAAGTAGATTCACATTCAGGAAGGTCCAACCCCTACCACTGTATTTTCATAGTGTGTAGAAGTTCATCTTTTATCCATCTATCAAAAATACTAATGTCATCTTCCAAAACTTTTTCAATTATCTCAGGGAATGAGGGTTGCAAACAGCCCTGAAGTTTATTCACTCATTCACTCCCTCAATTCTGTCCTTCTCGATGAGGAAAGTGCTTCACACAAACCCTGTGAGCTCCACAGTGCTTTAAATTGCCAGTTTAATATTAAACTATTAATTTGCCATAATAATGTACTCCTCAGAAAAGACAATCTCATCAAGAAATGTGGTGGTTATGATAAATTACTAATGCATTAGTAATATCAGAGCATGAATAATTGATGCACAGCTGACCTGCCATGAAAGAGAGCTGTAGTCGTGGAGACAGCAGTATGATTAGCACAAACCCCTCTGGCTCTGTGGGTTTGGAGAGGAATGTGTGTGTGTGTGGGTGTGTGGGTGAGTGTGTTTGAGGTGTGGAGAGAATGCGTGTGTTTGCTGCTTCTATGAAGGCCACAGTGCGGCCAAACACATGGATTTCTCAGAACTTGACCGTGTGTGGAGGAAGCAGAGCTGCATTATGGAGAGGCCAAAGGATATTTTTATTGCTCTGAGGTTGCTTTTCAAAGCTCAAGCGTAAATGAGTACACCCCCTTTGAAAAGTAACATTTTAAACAATATCTCAATGAACACAAAAGAATTTCCAAAATGTTGACAAGACTAAGTTTCATATCTGTTTAACTTATAACATGAAAGTAAGGTTAATAATATAACTATTAATATACTAATACGATAGAACAAAATTTTCAGTTTTACTCAAATCAGGGTGATGCAAAAAAGAGTACGCCACACAGAAAGCCTCTGGAGCAAAGCTAAATTTTAGACTACAAATGTCTAATTTAACAAGAATTCAACCACAGGTGAGTCTAATTATTCATTAAACAGGTGTCCAGCAGACAGTTGACTATAAAAGGGTGTTAAAACCCCTTCACATTTCATGCCGTCAGCAACATAGACATATAATAAACACTAGACGCCCTATTGGCCGCTGGACCGTACGTCAACGGCGCCGCCATGTTGTGCGGGGCAACGTTCCCATAACGCTCATAACTGGAACTGAGAAAAATGCCTGCTTCGTGTGCTGTTTGGGGCTGTACAAATCGCTGCACAACTGAAAACCGGTCTCAGGGAATAACCTTTCACAGGTAAGACTTAACATTTGTTTCTGGTTGTATTTTCATTATATAATTGATAGTAGCTGGCCACCGGAGTCAGTCAGACTAAAATAGCTAGCGTTGTCACTAGTTAGCTGTGAAAGTTGAGACGTGAGTGTACATGATTTCTAATATAGTTTTAGCTTATGTTATTTTATAAACTAAAGTTTAAATATGCATCTCTATTTTATTAAAACCGACTTTTATGACAAGTACTCGTTACGGCTAGGTGACTGATATTTTGTTAATCTTAATCTAACCCTTAGGTTAGTTAGCTTTTCACACATTTAAGGTTTCACAAAGACAACGAGTTGAGAAGTAGCTAGAAGGGAAGTTTACCGACTCATCTACATTATTTAAAAGTTTGCCATTAAATGGTGATTTGTTTATATTTTTATTTCTTTTTCAGCCCATTGCAACCAGGGCTATAGCCTCAAGGAAAGCTGAGGAGAGCCTGTCAGTGGACTGTTCTCACCATTTCCAAGAGACTGATGGAAAATATATAGCCTTTTGTTGTTATTATTATTATTATTATTATACCAATACTATATTATTATTATTGTAGTCACTATTTAATTTACTATTTTTATTATTGTCTATATTATTCTGCAATTGATATTACATTGTATTTGCGATTATTATTATTATACCACTATTATTATCAATCTATTATAGTTATGATGTTATTATTGTCTATATTCTGTAAATGATACTACATATTCTATTGCTATTATTATAGTATTATTATACTATATGCTATTATCAATATATTATTATATTATATTATTGTACTTATACTATTTTATAAATGTTCTATTCATTACTATTTTATTTGCTGTATACTGTTTGTTTATTGACAATATTATATACTACATAAACTACTTATTATTGTGTATAACAAACTATTTACTATTCTCAATTTCTTTATTTGCATTGCACTGTAGTTGTACCATCATATGTATTACCATAAAGGATCCATCAGTTATCTTTGTTGTTGTATGTTTTTGGAGTATCTTTCTGTAAATATCTGTATCATTTTAGTGCTATAAAATACAGAAAGCAGCCTGTGTGATTTGTATTTGATGATTTGTTTAATTTTATCAATGGTGGTCAATTCTAAGCTCAAGAAAAGCTAAAATTGGGTTAAAGACAGAAAATGCCTTTTTTCACAATAAGAAAACTTTATTTAATTTAATGTGAAAATTAAATTATATCTCAGTATGGGCGTTTTCACAATTCTTATGCAAGAATAAAGCAGTCAAATACATGACAAGCCTGAGCTTTGACTATTTCTTAATTAAAATAAATATTTTATATGTCTAACTATAGAGATCTTAAGTAACTAGAACTTTTTGTACACCACGTACATTATAAACCACTGAAATTGGTTGATAAATGTAAACGTTATTTTCGTTTTTATCCAGAAAAACCGCAGCTCGTCCGTTTACTTGTGTTTGTTAACAGCGCAGTCTTGCCCCGCACAATATGGCGGACTCGTTGACGTATCGCAGCAACAGTCCAAAGCGGCCAATAGGGCGTCTAGTGTTTATTATATGTCTATGGTCAGCAATGGCACCACATGGAAGAGAAATGTCACAAGACCTGAGAAAGAAATGATTTCTTTAAACCAGAAAGTTGAAGGCTACAAGAAGATCAGCAAAGCTTTACTTATCAGTCAGAATACTATAGCAAAAGTGGTAAATTTTTTAAAAAAAGATGGAAATGCAACCATCTCACAGAGACGTCCATGTCGTCCACGGACGTTAACACCTCGACAGGAGCGTCTTCTGATGAGAAGTGTTGCAGAAAATTGGCATGGTCTGCCGTGAGGGTCTTCAAGCCCTTCTGAACTGCTGTGTTGGTCGTCTGTTCCGCCGTGGGGGTCTGCAAGGCTGCCGGCCCAGCCTGCTCCACCCTGGCCGCCTGCTCTGCCTCAGTCTTCATGCCTGGCCCTCCATCCCACCCCCTATTTCTGCCTCCACTCCTCCTCCGCCCTCCGCCCTTCTCTAGATCTGCTAGGAGCTTCTGGAAGCTGCTCCGTAGGAGGGGGCTATGTCATGATCTCCAGCTGGAGTGCCCATGAATGCCACCAGAGGGCACTGCACCAAGGAATTTCACTAATTCAACAAGGACTTCATTTCCCATCATCCTTTGCCTGGACTCATCTACCATTATTGTTTTTCAGCTGTGTCTCATTTTGTATAACTCCCTCATCAGTTCTGCCTATAAAAGCCAGGTCAACTCAGTCACTATTTGCTAGATCTTGTTGATGTCACACTGTTTCTCTTGCCTCTGTAGTCTAGTTCCCTTGTATCTTGTTTTTTGTTTTGTTTTTTCTCCTCAGCCTGGTTTCCTGGATTTCTTTGTTTCTTTGTCTCTGGATTCTTTTAATGTTTGGACTGTCCTCTTGTGTTTGACCAAAGCTTGCTATATGGATTATAATTTATGAATTACCCTTTGAATAAAGAACACTGCAAGTGGATCCTCAACCTAACATTTCATTTTGTGCCCTATGGACAAAAGAAAGTCATACAGGTTTGGAAAGCCATGGGGGCAGGCACATGCACATATAGACATCAAAGGGGGCCTAAGCACCTGCCCTTTTTCTTCCTTGAGAGAAAATGCCCTTGGGGTGCATTTAAAAAATAAATAAATAAATAATAGTAAAAAATGAACGTTTTCATTCTATATTAATATCAACATAAACATAACTAGAAAAAATAAACAAACGCACGCGACACGCCATTCATTCCCACATGCACGCCCCGCCCCACCTCATATTTGCTGCTGGCTGAAAACCGGGAAAAGACAACAGCTATCTGGCAATGAGAAGTGAAAAAAATAAAAAAAGCTCAAGATGAATCCCATGCATCTCTTACTGGTAGCCTATGTATGTTCACAAACATGTGAAAGTTTTGGCTATTTAAGGGTGAGATTATTTGTTTAACGCCGCATTAATAATTTGTCCACCAGCATCAGCCTGATTTGATACTAATGCAATTTATGTCATATTATAATTTCAATTATTTTAATGAGCTATGCATTACGTTTTGAACCATGGTATAGATATCTGTAGGGCTGTCAATATCGGACCATCCATGAACCGCATTATTAGACAGTTTTCTAAGGATACACAATTTATTAAAACCATTGATCCCCTGCCCCCCAAAATGTCTGTGCATGTCCCTACATGGAGGTGATCTCTTCAGGGTGAACTAATCTTTTTAGCAAACGTCACCATTGCGACCTATGGAAAAACAATTGAGACGTTAAACAGATCTCATTTGTATTTTTTTCCAACAAAGACGAGAGAGAGTGAGAATCGAACAGGCCATGTAACCGGCTTTCACGCTGTCATCTCTATGATTGTGACCAATCATGATAAGTGCCCTGCATTGATTCCGCGTGTTCTCCTTCTCCATCCTATTCGCCCCATCGGGTCAATGGGAGAGGTGAGACTATTATCAGCATGCTCTTCACCTACCTGTAATTTAGAGGCACTCACCTCCTGCTATGCTCCTCTCCGTCGTATAGCACACATTTATGTGTGCGTTTGTCTAAGCATTTGCCAGCCTGTGTACGAACACACGTGTGTGTGCTAGTCTGAAAGTGTAGTAAGTGCTAATTTTATACTTGAGCAGATTTTAGACACTCAGTATTGGCTGAAAGAGATCCTTATTACCCCAGAAAGATTGTAATGGACCAAAACAGCCTGAGCTTGCGTGTGAAAGGAAAGTCTGTAGAATCATTGTCTCATAAGAGTGTATTACACTCTCTCATACGCTCTCACCTTAAGGACCATGTAATCTAATGCTAAGTGCTAACCGTAACTTGCTTTTCAGCTCAGAGAAAAACAAAGCAGTAACTAAAACCCCAGTAGTGTTAAGGCTATTTTTTATGAATGCACTGCAAAATTGCTATTAGAAATAAGAAATAAAGTTGCACGTTTTCTGAAGACAAACAAACAGTGGTTCTTTCCTGTGAAAAGGTAGCTAGCTATGATAGAATGTTGCTAGCATAAAAACATCTATGCTGAAGCTAAATTCTTGAAATGGAATAAGACATTATATTATATTATATTATATTATATTATATTATATTATATTATATTATATTATATTATATTATATTATATTATATTATATTATATTATAAAACGTTTAGTTCTTGATTCTGATTGGTCAATAGCTGTGTTATATTCACGATAAAACTGGCTATGACCACTTTACGGTTCTGTATATCACTACACAACACCCTTAGCAACTACTCTTAGCAACATAAACTCTTTGTTATCAATTGATATTGTTCATTGAAGCTGACTGTACTATGTAGAAGAGTACTGTGAGAAAGAGATTGAGTGAGCAAGTTTATTACCTTCCCTACCTTACCTTCCTTCAGGTTAGTATGTTCATAACAAAAAATCTGTTTAAATGTCCGATGTATTATCTTGTCCTTTTAACAGTTAAGGGATTTTCCCGTGACTGACAGCGCTAGTCAAAGCATTTGTCAGTTTTGTTCCGTGTTCACAACAATTCGGTCTTTTCAATGTAAAAGTCTTTGCTACTGACTGACACTCTCTTTGAGTCTAAAAGTCTTTGCCGCCTTCTTATGGCGTAATAATGTAACTTCTGTTGATGTTCACGGTCAGAGACTATTTTTTTCTGGCGGAAGGAATGCTTTAGTGAAAGTTTACTTCATGAAAGTTGCATTGATACGTATTTTTGGCTTTAATATTTGTATTGTGTGGTAACCATTTTATAAAAGCAATAAGGTACTCAAGGCTAGAGTTCTGTATCGTGAATAAGTCACAGCTGATGGGGTTGCAGGCACTCCGCTTCACGTCGTGCCTAACACACCCTTCAGCCGTGAATAATTCACGATACAGCACAGCCTCTTGTACCTTATTGCTTACTTATATTATATTATAGTGTACATGTACAATGTGACCTCAGTGGGATGGTATGGATGGTTAACTCTGACCAGATCTTCATCCTGTTGAAATGAGGGCATCATAGCACTAGTCACATCCAAACAGACGTGTCTCATGAAACCAATCGCACTGCAGCAGATGTTTCAGATAGCACCAATCACATGGTGGCAGATGTTTCCCACAGAGCTATTTGGATACAAGCAATTACTTCTCAACATAAGCATCTAATACAGGCCGATGTCTCTTGCCGTGTACGTCGCGATACAGGCCAGATGTTCTGCACGCAGGCATGAAGCAACAGCATCTGAAAAGTTCCAACCATGGTCTAAAGGAAGAGAGGAACAGAAAGCAACGCTGTTTACAGAGAGAGATAGAGCTGTCAAAGCATGCAAAAGGTCAGGGTGTTGGTCAGGTTATAGTGTTGCTATAGTGAACGCTGCCCTGTGGTTTCACAACACAGAGGACATGCAGTGTCCTCCCACGGATGAAAGATATTGTGGATCTCTATGTCTTCACTGTTGTTTGAAAGCAAACAGCGGAGGTTAAGAGTTTTTTCTTTATGCTGGAAGGATGACCCTGTGAGAGCTATTTTAGAAATGCTTTGAATGCCAGTTTTGCACATAATGCTGCATGATCTCCAACTGTACCCTTTCATTTGACTTTAAGTCATATTTCTAAAAAGAAATATGGCATATACATTGGTAAATTACAGCATTATGTGCTGTAAGATCACAGTAGCGCAGACGCTGTGCACAAAAGAAAAAAACATACACGCTGATGTGATGTCTAAAATGTTTCTTCTATTCACCTTTTACATTCAGTGAAGAGATTTTTCTTCAGATTTTTCTCTAGAGCCTTGTAATCTCATGTCTTCTATAGCGACTTTTCCTTCCTAAAATATAACAGCAGCTATATATTTTCATGTACAGACCAATTTATACTGTGAGTATAAAAATTAAGTGATTATAGAGATGAAAATAAAATAAATAATTGGATTTTTATATTGCCATTGCACTAAGGTCAAAACTAATTATTAAAATATTATCTTTTTATTTATTTTTTTAGAATAATTATAATTTTATTTATTTTACATCTATCATATATATATATATATATATATATATATATATATATATATATATATATATATATATATATATATATATATATATATATATATATATATATATAAGGTTCAAACATTCACTGATGCTCCAGAAGAAAACACGATGCATTAAGAGTCGGGGGGTGAAAACTTTTGAATTTAAATATCAAGGTAAATTGTACTTCTTCTTTCTTTTTTATTCTGGGAAACAAGCAAGTATCTTCTGTTGTTTCCGAAGGGCATTACTAAATGAAAAACAATGATATTTAAACAAAATAAGAAAAAATGTGACATCTTCATCCTGTTCAAAAGTTTTTTGAATAGTTGTGTTTGTGTCCCTCAGTTGTCCTCAGTGTGAAAAGATGAATCTCAAAATCATTCAGTCACTGCTGGAAAGGGTTCAAATATGCAAAAGACACTGGAAAACTGAAGAATTTTTTGGAGTTGGAGGATTTTTCTGAAGAACAGAGCTCAGTTTAACTGCTCAGGACAAACAAGAGACTCATGAACAACCATCACAAAACAAAAAAACAGTCGTAGATCATCAGGTAACCACACACAGTATTGAGAATCAATGGTTCACATACTTATGAATGGGGTTATTTTAATAAATTCAGCTATTGTTTTGTCTTGTGAACTAAATTTAAACATCTTTTATGTAAAATATCTTACTCAGGACAGTACTAAACAAAAAATAACATGCATTTTGTATGATCTCACTTATTTTATTAAAATTATTCACATTTTCAGAGATTCTGCAAGTGGTTCACATACTTTTTCTTGCCACTGTGTGTGTGTATATATGTGTGTGTGTGTGTGTAATCTATCTAAACAGATTTTATTATGCAGACAACATATTTTTTAACTAGAGAATATTAGATGTATAAATCAAAAGAGAACATTTTTCAAAAACTTTCAGAAATGCTTTGAATGCCAGTTTGCACATATTGCTCCAGCTGTACCCTTTCAACTGAATTTAGGTCATATTTCTAAAAAGAAATATGGCATTTGTATTGCTACATTGCTGCATTATGCTGTATATAAGATCACAGTAGCGCAGATGCAGTGCATTGAAAAACATAAAGGTCGTAAAAAGCTCCCATCGGCTCAGCCATTTAGGGGGAGAAAAAGCAGATTTTTACCCCATCTTCACATCCCCTTTTCTGTCCCTACTTTTTTGAACATGCCATATTCTGACACTTTTCCTCTAATGGAGATTTATGAATTCTCCCAGATGCCTGTAGCGTTTAAAACTTTTGGATCTCACAAATGAGATAGTAACTCTTTCTATAATGTATATTGAGGGCTGGAGCCGGTACAGGGAGTTTGAACTTTAATCCTTCTTATGTGTCATCAATGCATACAGACAGACTCCCATCTGTCATTATGAGACACATCAGAGGAAAAGCGAGAGAGCCAAGAAGAAAGACAGAAAAGTGGATGGGGGGTTGGGAGGATTCTGTGCAGAAATTCTGTCTTGGTTGGGTTTAGAGTACGGTGCCAATTAGCTTTAAACCATCGTTTTATATATATATATATATATATATATATATATATATATATATATATATATATATATATATATATATATATATATATATATATATATATATACTTTGATTAAGTATTTATAGTAAAATAGAAATTACTAAAGAAGATCTAATTAATCAAATAAAATTATGTTACCATCCCGTTTGCTTGTCGAATCATGCCAGAAGAAAGGTTTCAAAAATTAAAGCGGTCACGAAGAACCTAGGGCAAAAGCTTGGGATCTTTGGGTGTCTTTACTGTGGTTAACGTCAGCGTTCATGAATAAATCATCAGCAATGCACTGAACGTGACTGGTGTTAAATGAGATTATGAAGATGGAAGTACTTCTCTCCAAGCAGAACATTTGAAGTTTGCCAAAACCAGCGACTTTTGCAAGAATGTACTGCGGATACAAAAGTGAAGCACTTTAGTAGAAACCTCAAAAGAATCCCATCTCAACATAAAGCATGCATTTTAAGGCCTCTGGACTCAGTTGGTTTTCAATTATCATGAGAACACAGATTTTGTAGAGTGCCAGAAAACTTTACAGCCTTTTATCACAAAAACCATGAATATTGGACAGATGAATATAGATGAAAGCGTGTTTTATTTTTGTGTTATTTCTTCACTCATATCCTCCTGTCAGGACACGGACGACAATCAACTCTCATTGCGTAATACAGATCATTTTGAAGGGTTCTCAAACTTTCAACGCTTCATATCCTTATTTAATTTTCTATTTTAACAACTGTCACTGGCACTTGCGTTTCATCATGCTGTTAGGAAAAAATAAATGCCCTCAAATTTCTTGAGTCCTGTTTGGTAAATAAATCAAGCCAAATGTTCGTCCCTCACATTGATACCAGTGTTTCTAATTATGTATGTGATTTGTTTGAACAGCCTTGACTAATGCAAATGCAGCATCCATTTACATGCAGCAGCACAGAACTATATTCCACAAAGTCATAATATTTCTATGATGGCATGTTTTTTTTTTCCATAGGTTTGTTTGCCTAAGTTATTTTGCATGTAAGGCCTGAAATGCTTTGCATGTTCTTGACCATTTTGCTAGCGTCTATAAAAAGCCTATAATCACCTATGCTATTCAGTTTCACAAGCAGCGATCATGTTACTGAATTTGTATGTGGAAACAGTCTAACACAGCGTTTAGGCTCAGATAAATCTCGCTGTTGTACTCACATATTCCTTATTGGGAAGCTTGCAGGTGAGAGATAAGGTACAGTCACACTGCACAGATGGCTGAGAACAAAAACATGTTTGTTTTTTTTCCCACAGAGAGACTGAAACTAATAGGTTGGTTGAACAGAATGAAATTTGTTAATATAAAACGATCTTATTCTCAAACACACTGTTTAAACGACAACAGGGTACATTTATCTCATACCAGCATGGAAGACAAATGTGACGTCTCAAATGTTTCTTCTGTTCACCCTTTAGATTCATTGGAGAGCAAATGGAGACTTCAGAGCCTTGTAATCTTATAAATGTCTTCTATAGCAGGGGTTTTCCTTTCTATAATGTTAATGCAGCTATATGTTTTAATGTACAAAGGCCAATAATACTATAATAAGTGATTACAGAGATGAAAATAAAAATAAATAATTGGAAAGAACTCAAATATTTCATCATCAATCATCCACATTCATTTATATACCTCTATAGTCTTACGAGAACCACTTAGTGAAGTGAAGTGAAGTGACTTGTGGCCAAGTATGGTGACCCATACTTGGAATTTGTGCTCTGCATTTAACCCATCCAAGTGCACACACACAGCAGTGAACACACACACACCGTGAACACACACCCGGAGCAGCGGGCAGCCATTGCTGCGGCGCCCGGGGAGCAGTTGGGGGTACGGTGCCTTGCTCAAGGGTCTCATCTCAGTCGTGGTATTGAAGGTGGGGAGAGCGCTGGATATTCACTCCCCTCACCAACAATCCCTGCCGGACCTGAGACTCGAACCCATGACCCATGTCCGACTCTCTATCCATTAGGCCACGACTGCTTACTGTGTGTCAACAATTTTCACATATTTATTTCCCAATAAATTTTAGAAGAACTGAGATAATTTAAAGGTGCCCTAGAACTTTTTTTTAAAAGATGTAATATAAGTCTAAGGTGTCCCCTGAATGTGTCTGTGAAGTTTCAGCTCAAAATACCCCATAGAGTTTTTTTAATTCATTTTTTAACTGCCTATTTTGGGGCATCATTATAAATGAGCCGATTCAGGGCTACTGGCCCTTCAATTCTTGTGCTCCACACCCACGGAGCTTGCCTTGAACAGTGCATAAACAAAGTTTACACAGCTAATATAACCCTCAAATGGATCTTTACAAAGTGTTCGTCATGCATGCGGCATGCATACATCGGATTATGTGAGTATTGTATACTGTTATATTGTTTACATTTGATTCTGCTTGAGTTTGATTGTGCTCCGTGGCTAACGGCTAATGCTACGCTGTTGGAGAGATTTATAAAGAATGAAGTTGTGTTTATGAATTATACAGACTGCAAGTGTTTAAAAATGAAAATAGTGACGGCTCTAGGCTCCATGAATACAGTAATAAACGATGGTAACGTTAACCACATTTAACAGTACATTAGCAACATGCTAACAAAACTTTTAGAAAGACAATTTACAAATATCAGTAAAAATATCATGCTATCATGGATTATGTCAGTTATTATTGCTCCATCTGCCATTTTTCGCTATTGTTCTTGCTGGCTTACCTAGTCTGTTGATTCACCTGTGCAGATCCAGACGTCCTGCCCTTGTCTAATGCTTGAACATGGGCTGACATATGCAAATATTGGGGGCGTACAACCCGACTGTTATGTAACAGTCTGTGTTAAGTTGAGATTCGCCTGTTCTTCGGAGGTCTTTTAAACAAATTAGATTTATATAAGGAGGAGGAAACAATTGAGTTTGAGACTGTCATTTCCATGTACTGAACTCTTGTTATTTTTTGACTATGCCAAGATTAAATTTTTCATTCGAGGGCACCTTAAAGGGACAGTTCACGCAAAAATGAAAATGAATTTACTCACTCTCATGTGGTTCCAGACTTTTATGACTTTCTTTCTTCTGTGGAACACACAAAAAAAGATATTTAATAAAAAAATGTTTCAGCAGTTTTGTCTTTATAGTAATAAACGGCGTCTAAAACAACACTGGAACAAATGATGGCCGTTTTCATTTTAGAATTTTACTGATACTAAGTCTGTTGTATACAGAGCATACATGCAGACATGCAAACTGGAAGTTTGGAGACTAAAGCTGAGGCTCTGAAAAGCCAGCTGGACCAGAGAGATTTTACAATCCCTGGCTAAGGCAAGCTATTGTGCCTCAGCTGGGAACTGTGGTCAAATCTGACCTGGCATCGACCGGAGCCAGTGGAGGCTGAGGAGGCGCCAGGTAGAGGGCCATGATCCGGCAGACCAAGACCAAGACTGTGGAACAGGTTTTGGAGTCTGGTGACTCTAATTCAGAAGTGACACCAGCTGGATTCCTGACAGGAAGTCGGTGAGGAAGTGACCCGGGAGCAGCGGGAATGAGCCGGGACCCAGATGGAGCAGCTCAGAGGTGTGAATGCAGTGACACGACCTGTTCTTCAGCAGAGTAGCACTTAACAATCCCTTTGTTATGATAGCTACAATATTTATATCACAGAATATGCATTAAAAGGATGAATCAGAATGGGATACATGGGGTAAATGTCAACAATGCTTCAACCACCTTGTTGACAGGGTTTGTGCATCATCTCTTGACATATGAAGAAAAGATATATTCAGTTTATCTTCCCCTCGAGTTTATTTTCTCACCTTCCTCCCTCTTACTATTAAGAATGTTTTTAATTGAACTACAACACTGTCTCATTTCATTTTGCTCTGTACATATTTTAATTTAATTGATGCCAGTGTCACTGCAGTCATAAAGGCCAGACTGAATTCCAGCAAGAGCCGAGTTACTGAAAGTAGATGGAGAATGCTGGTAATGAGAGAGCACAGAAATGAGGCTTTGCTTTGATAAGATGTTTACACTCAAATATGTGTGTCTGTGTGTGTGTGTGTTTTATTTCAGCACAGTAAACTGAACTCCAAGGACTGGAGGGCAGAATAAAAGCGTGGGAGAGCATTGCAGAGCTGCTGAAACATTATAAGGTATTCAGTCAAAAAGAATTCATTTCTTAATTTCTTGTTTCAAGAACAGGAATTGGACCTTGAGGCCGGCAGTCACAGGTTACAATCTACTGTGGCCCGAATGTAGGAAAAGAGAACATTACTACAGGTCCGGCAGACCAAATCAAATGAGATAAAGATCAAAGTAAAACACTTCATGTGGTAAGAAAGTTTCAATAATACTATCGCACAAACTTTTTACACAAACCCCTAACCCTAAATATTAAAATATTGAACATAGCTCAACCCACACCACTTGTGCTCCAGTCAAACCATTTTATATATGACAGTATACACACTACCTTTCGAAGTTTTGGGGCCAGTAAGATTTTTTTTAAATACTTTTATTCAGCAAGGATGCATTAAATTGATCAAAAGAGACATTTATAATGTTACAAAAGAATTATATTTCAAATTATTGCTGTTCTTTTGAACTGTTCTGGAGGGGGAGGGGTGTGTATCTCTATTTCCACAGAAATATTAAATAAATAAACATTGATAAAAATAAGAAATGTCTCTTGAGCAGTAAATTAGCGTATTAGACTGATTTCTGAAGCATCATGTGACACTAAAGACTGGAGAAATTATGCTTTTCCTGATTTTGCCGAGTTAGACGCGTTCCTGGGTCAATGTATTACATTCCTGTCTGAAAATTTTATGCTAACCCTACCCCTAAACTTAACCCTACCCATAAGTTATCCCTAAAATCAGGGGGAAATGACAGGTGAATAACACTGATGTAGAAACAGCTACCCCTGGTTGTAAGCCTTGTCTCTCAAATCTGATTGGAATGTTGTTCCAGGATCAACAAAGATTCACAAACATACAAACAGTACTGTGCAAAAGTCTTAGGCATGTTAGTATTTTCACAAACACACACAAAATAAATGGTTTTAAGTCAGTTTGTCTGTAGGAAATATCATTTTACATTTCCAAACATTCTTTTTGCCATTAATTGTAATAAAACAGTGAGATTTTGTATGCACAATGAGTCAGGGCAACAGCTGGGATGCTCCAAAAGGAGGTCTGATCTCACCATCATCAAATCTGTCTGTGATTACGTGAACAAACTGAAAAAAAAACTAACAGACTAAATCCAGAAGAACTGTGGCAACATCTCTAAGAAAAATATATGTCATATTTGTGTCAAATTATTTATGCAATCTTTATTGTGACTTGGGGAAATGTAATATTAAAAAATAAATAAACAAATTGAGAATAGGCTCTCTTGACATGGCCCAGTAATCAACGCCCTAACAACAGCTGAGCAATGAACTATAAGCCTTTCAGAACACCTTAGCAACTGCATAACAACACCCCTGCTAGCATCCAGTACACCTTAGCATTCTGGTAGCATCATTTGCATGGATAAGCAGCACTCCCGTTTTCTTCAGAAAATACAAAAATCTAGTTTTGTCTTTTTCACTTTCCCTTTCTACATTTTAAACATGATTACACAGACTACATTTCAGATTTACAGCACAAATCTATACAGAAAAGCAATGATGTTGCACGAACACAGCACTGAATGTAAAGCAGCTCTCCAGAAGCTGAAGAGAGACAACTGTATGTCTTTCTGTTCTCTGGTGCTTTTCTTGATATCAGACAGATCAATTTCATAAAAGTTAGAACTATTTTTGTTTGAGATGCACAATGTATCGGTACCATATCAGAGACTGGTTCATTATTTGTTTATGTCAGTTGATGTTAGATATTTAATTGTGTATGCTCATTCTTTCCATTTTTATATTTAGATAACCTACATTATTAACACAGTCAAATTTAGCAAATATTAAGAAAATTTCATTTTTTATTGGATACACATATGTTGTGATGCCTAAATTAACTCGTTGCATTTATAATGATTGGCTTTAAATTCTACACAAAGCATAGAATTTTAATGTTAGCCATTTATAAGCGGTTTTAAGTCATAACATAAAATTAATTATAGGCTTATCGTTATCAGACTGGATTTTAATAGCCTATTGCCTTGTGATTACCTGCAGTCTCGTTCCTGTGTCTGAATCCTGAATAATGTGAATCCTGTATAACAGTGTGACGTTGTTTAATTGTCACACTTATCTCTTTTCTATCTCACATCACAAGCGTTTTAGTGTCTATAGCCCAGACTCCAGGTCTAGATGCTCTGCAAGTCAACAACAGCTCTACTCATAAATTCAGACAGAAAAACAGACGTCCGCACCACAAGAGCTCAAAGCAGAGGTAAAGAAACCGAGAGCGAGCACAGGTAAAACATACTCTGTTATTCAGTTCTGTTTACTGCATCACACACAAACAGCTCATGACAGGACAGAAAGAGATAAAAGAGTCTTTTTGTGCTCGCAGACTGCGTACTCGCCAAACAACAAAAGCTGCTGTTTTTCTACAACCATCCGCTGGTGTGACAGCACAGACACGTCCATTGAATTCCGTCCAAATAAAAGACAAAATATGACTGTGAAAGTGTGCATTTGGCTTGCTTTACCAGTTTTGATAAAACATCCTGACATTGCTTTATTCTCTGTTTTATGAGGATTTACAAATGGGGTTGTGATGATAGATCAGAAAACATCACCGTAGAAAAATACAGGTTCATGCATGCAGTCATATGTATATATATATATATATATATATATATATATATATATATATATATATATATATGGCTTTGCTTTGATGCAGAGGTTCATGATCATCAAACTGAAATTCTCTCTCAGCTCTCCAGTGTCCTCTAGTGGCCAATGGATTTGCATTTTCCTTAAATTGTGTCTGGCAGAGAAATAAAATATTGAAAAATTGATCAAAGTTCATAAAACTTGGACAAATAATGAAAAATAGTAATACAAGCAGTATCCTAATCTCTCAAAAAGGTCTGTAAGTTCAGCAAGTCATGCTAATAAGCTCGACTAATGAGCAATTGTTTTGCTGAATTCGAGTGCTGCTCATTTGTTCTCAAATCTTGAAGCTGTAATAAGCCTTAAATCTTGATCGGAGCCCAGGCCTTGGACACAGAGACTCTACAAACTGTAATTCCACTGAGAGTCTGTCTGAAAAACAACATAACAAGCTGCGGAATCTAGACTGAGCTGGTTGAGTCGAGTACAGAGTTAGCAGGTTAACATTAACTTAGCTGATAAGTGGTGGTGGAACACTGTATCTTTTACTTTCATTACAAAAAGGTACTGTGGCAGCACTTTGGTACACTATCATGATAACCATATTCATGTACCATAGAATTTACATCAAAAATGCACCTCGGTACATGATGGTTTTTTGGTCATCTAATATGATATTTTTACTATGGTACCCTGGAGTAAATGCCATGGTACAGAGATTTTACTACAATCCCTTAATAAATGGTGGCAGTACAATGGTACAGTACAGTATTAGTAACACCATAATGGTAATGGTACTGAACCATGGTAGTAGCGTGTTATTTTTTGTAAGAGATGGTATATTTCAAAGTATCATATTATTATCTTCTGTTACTATCACTAAATCATGCTACAGCCACAGTCATTTTCTGTAAAGTATGGTCTTTAGTACTACGCATTGGACTTAAGCTTAAGTTAAGGTTCTGACTCAGTACTTAGTTTTTACTCATATATTGTAATTAGTAATTAGAGAGTTGCTAATGGTGTTCTATAAGGTAAAGAATACCTTGGTAAAGAGACACCCTCTCCTTAGTGAGACACCCCCATACATTGAGACTTTTTTTTTTTTTTTTTTTTTTCTGTGAAGGTAAAGAAACTACATTGAGTGAGAGAATCATACACTTAATAAAGGTTTTTTATTGGCATATTGTTCCATGAGGAACGTTTAGCATCCACTGAACCCTTTTATTGCATGAAAGGTTCTTAATAGTGGGAAAAGATTGACTAAGAAAAACATGGTTCATTTTAAAACTGTTCACTAAAAGCTTCTTTGGAGAACCCAAATTGGTTCTACTTTGGCATCGCTATGAAAACCCCCTTTTGGAATCTTTAAATAAATAATGATGTGTAAAACTTAAAAAAAAAAAAAAAAAAAAAAAAAGCCATTCAAAAGCAGTTTTTAAAATAAACAACCAAAATCAAAGTCTAGATAAATGCATGTTAGACATTGTATACAGTATCAGCGGTAGCCTGATTCTACTCATTCGTGTTTAATGAGGATGGAGTTTTCCCCCAAGCTCTGTAATTACCTGAGTCATTTGCCTAAAATATAGAGGGACTGCATAATTCCCAGGAGAGCTGCTTTTGTCTCCCTTTGCCTCATTAGGGTGAGTACACAGATCTCCAGCGGTGGAGCTCATTGTAAGAGCTTAAGAAAGCCAAGGCAGGTAATTGGGAGGTCAGCTCAGGCTCGGAATTCCTGCATTTGTGCTTTTCAGTTCGGTTTCCAAACGACACATGTGCTGGGAGTCTTTAGCTCACCCGCACTGGTATTGAAATCTCTTGAAGTGAGGTCAAACTCAATGGAGAGGAAGGCAGCAAGATGAAATTGAGATGACAGCTAGAGTGCAGGAACTAAAGAGACAGGCCTCAGGTGTTTATCACCATCACTCACTGTCTGCATGCTCACATATTCATTGTTTATCCTGATGCAGGGTTTTTCCTCAAATAACGTAAGAAGAAATGGAAGCCTTTTCAGCCCAGCAATTAGATAAATGCTTTCAAAAGCTTGGGGTGAAATTTAAAAGATTTAAGAAAAGAAAAGAAAAGAAAAGAAAAGAAAAGAAAAGAGAAAAAAAGAAATACATTTATTTAGCAAGGATGCATTAAATTGATCAAAAGTGACAATAAATACATTTACAATGTTACAAAAGATTTGTATTTTTTTAAATGCTGTTCTTTTGTACAAAAATGAAGCAGCACAACTTCCTTCAGCATTGATAATAATAAGAAATGTAGAGTAGAAAATCAGCACATTAGAATGATTTCTAAAACAATACTGAAAATTTCAATGCTGTTTTTACTGTATTTTTAATCAAATAAATGTAGTCTTTTATGTTTTTTGTTTTTTTTACAATTACGTCTATTACGATTCCAGTTTTGTGTTTCCCTGTTTTGTGGACTATGGGACTATCATAGGACTATGATATGTAGTTCCTGTTCTCATGGTTCCTGTGTTTTACTTCCTGTGTTTGCCTTGTTTCCTCAGTCCCTGGTTTGTTTCCATAGTTACCCTTATTAATCTCCATAGCTACTAATTACTTTCACCTGTTTCTTGTTCCAGCCCTTGTTGTATTGATGCTGTCTTCAAGTGTTATCGGAAATTTCCTATTTTCCACTTCTGAAGTTGTGATTACGAACTTGTCTCATTCAAGTGCTTTGTTGTTGGAAAGAACAGGAATCATGGAGGTTTACTCTTGCCTATTTATTTGGAAAATGTTATTAAAGCCGAAATTTTATTTAGCGTCCCATTCATTGACAACGATATAAACATTCACCATGCTATCTAGATTGTCCGCTTGCAGACAGTTCTGGAATTTCGATCAAATACAGGGTAATTTTGCTGTGTATAAAACACAATAAGCTTCAAGTGATTATTCATATATGTAAATATGCATTAATTTAAAGACAAGGCAATTTCTGTTGTGGAAAAAACTAATAAAGAAAACCAGTCACAGCAGCAATCGTTTTCCCCTCCGCCATGTTTAAAGTTTATGGCACGCCCAACTTGGGAACTTGGGTATCAAAATTAGTCCAGAAATTCCCAGTGGTAAATATGACTTGAGAGGACGTCCATGTCCAGTTTTTAATTTGGAAACTCATATTTACGATGACTCTGAGAGCGCATGAACGCAGCATTAAACCCCAGTGTTTCCCATGTTCTTTGTCTGGTTTTGTCCTTGGTAGATGTTACGTGTGTGTGTGTGTTTCAGTTCTGATTTTGTCCTTTTTTGAAATATTCCATTTCAACTCTTGTTGTGTTTGTTTAAATAAAAGTGTCTGCTGCACCTGGATCCAACTCTCCTTCGTTTCTGAAACACCCATGTTACATGAGCAAAAAAAAACGTATTTCAAAAATGTTAAAAAATAAACCTTTCCCAACACAAACTTTTGAACGGTAGTGTATTTATTATTTTATTAATTAAATGACAAATTATTTACATAATTGAATTATTAAAAAAAAAAAATGTATTTATTTATGTATTTATTTTAAAGGTGCCCTAGAATTAAAAATTTAATTTACCTTGGCATAGTTAAATAACAAGAATTCAGTACATGGAAATGACATACAGTGAGTCTCAAACTACATTGTTTCCTCCTTCTTATATAAATCTCATTTGTTTAAAAGACCTCTGAAGAACAGGCGAATCTCAATATAACACCGACTGTTACATAACAGTCAGGATCATTAATATGTACGCCCATAATATTTGCATATGCCAGCTCATGTTCAAGGCATTACACAAGGGCAGCCAGTATTAATGTCTGGATCTGTGCACAGCTGAATCATCAGACTAGGTAAGCAAGCAAGAACAATAGCGAAAAATGGCAGATGGAGCGATAATAACTGACATGATCCATGATATCATGATATTTTTAGTGATATTTGTAAATTGTCTTTCTAAATGTTTTTAATGTACTGTTAAATGTGGTTAAAGTTACCATCGTTTCTTACTGTATTCACGGAGACAAGACTGTCGTTATTTTAATTTTTTAAACACTTGCAGTCTGTATAATTAATAAACACAACTTTATTCTTTATAAATCTCTCCAACAGTGTGTAATGTTAGCTTTAGCCACGGAGCACTATCAAACTCATTCAGAATCAAATGTAAACATCCAAATAAATACCATACTTACGCGATTAGACATGCTGCATGACGAACACTTTGTAAAGATCCATTTTGAGGGTAATATTAGCTGTGTGAACTTTGTTTATGCTGTTAAAGGCAAGCGCGAGCTCCGGGGGCAGGGAGCACAAGAATTTAAAGGGGTCGCAGCCTGAATCGGCGCATATTTAATGATGCCCCAAAATAGGAAGTAAAAAAAAATGAATAAAAAAAAACTATGGGGTATTTTGAGCTGAAACTTCACAGACACGTTCAGGGGACACCTTAGACTTATATTACATCTTTTAAAAAGACGTTCTATGGCACTTTTAAATGACGACAATCAAGCAAAGATTTTCACACATACACTTAAAAAATAAGAAGTTTATGTTTAAGTTTTCATTATGCAAGTATATATACACCAGCAGCTCAATACTTTTGTTCTTCCATCTAATTTACCTGGTACAATATTTCAGCGTTAAGCTCAGGCAGTTGGTCTGAAACCCCAGGAGAACCAATCAAAGTTGGAGTCACCTAGATGCACAAGAAACTTTGCTCATAGGCTTAATGACTGAAAAAAAGAACATCTTACTGTAATAACCTGGATCAGAGATGCTCTAATTAATGTTCTGACATAAAAAAATAATATTATATATATATATATATATATATATATATATATATATATATATATATATATATATATATATATATAATTTGAAGTAACTTGCTGAGAATCATTCACAAACATTTGATATCTATTTAGCAATGATTATTTTACTTAACATTGTATTTCACACTGTCATGCTAGATTATTAGAGTCTCAGATCTGGATGACTGTCAGACTCTTATGTCGCTCTTGTGTGATTAGGCACTTGATGAGACATGCAGCTCTACAGGATGTCTACCGGAGAGACAGCAGACGGAGATTGTCAGTGACAGTGCAGTCTTCTGTTATTCACTCAAAAGCATCAGTAAAATGACATCTACGCTAAACCACAGATGTGTCACAGGTACTGTTTTTCAAATTAAGACAGTACTTAAATATTTTTAACATCCCAAAACACACATATATTCATATAATCACAGAACTTAGTGCTGTGTATCCAGTGTTCTAAGATATGATGCCATGTTAGTGTGCAATGCAAAAATTTGATACTTAAAATTAATAATCTTTTATCTTTAAATGTTTCTCCTGAATATCTGTAATGCGTATGCTCTGTTTTGGTTTAATCCTAGTTCCTGTTTCCTTTGTTCTCATTTTCCCATCACTAGTTTGTTTCTATGGTTGTTAATTAGTTCCCCACACCTGTTCTGCTTCTACATTGATTACCCTGTTGGTATATGAGCTCTGATTTTGGCTTGTGACATCAGAACTGGAACCAGTAATCGCTTTTTTTTCCAAGCTTCTGATTGGGCAACATGGCTTTACGGTTAGGGTTATATCATGGGGTAGGCATACTCTTGACAGTGCTTCACGGAATGTTTTTGCATTCTCAGGTGGACATGATTTTTTTTTTTTTTTTTGTGTGGACTAGGCCTAATACTTTTTCGTTTGAAAACGCATCTTTTTCTCTCTGTTTTGGCCTTCCATTCACACTGAGACAGCGTTTTTGTCAAGGAAAACTCTCCAAAATGGATAAATTTGAAAAAGCCACTTTCGCATTGTAGTGTGGATGGCGAACCCATATTGTACCCATAGATATATATAGTTATACCGGCATTGTCTATTTACATAAACAGCATTGCTCAAGATAAATGCTCCTTTGTCGAATCTTCGTATTATATTCCTGCATTGAATTTACTCAGATTTGCTGTCCTGCGTGGCAAAATATGACAATTGCATTTTTAACACATGATTTTGAGCTTGACCTGAACGCAACAGTGAGTAATGCGATATTGTACTAATAAAATGATTGTTCCAGAAGAATAGCGTGAGAACTTTATTATATCTGCTCTCTCTGCATCATCTTGTGGGCTTTCAGTAGGCTTATGTTTTATGAACTTTTGGAAAACACTTGAAAACGCTATTGTGGAAATGCTATTGTGAATATTTCTAATATTGAATAAGAAATATTAATTTTATTTAAAATATAAAGTATTTAGAATTGTTGTCTAAAATACTTTATATGTGTTCAGTTCAACCCTGTTGTGCTGTGACATTTTTACCTTTAAAAATGTTGACATCGTATGGGCTGACTCTAGTACAATAAAATAATAAAAATTAACCACATGGTTCTTTATCAATACTGTACAAAGGCAAAAAGCAGTAACTTCATTTTTGGTCAAAAATTCGTTTTTGGGACATTCAAGGCCTCTTTTATCATGTGGATAAGTACCTTGAGTCAATTCCCTCAGTTCCATTTTTTTTTTTTTTTTTTTTTCAAGAAAATATTGGGTTGTCTTAACAGTAACTTCCAAAAGCCCAGGAGAATCCAAGGCAGAACACTGTAACACAAGTTACAGCTCTTTGCCTTTGTTTTGGAATGCTCAAATTGAGTTAAGGTGCTCTGCTATTGCTTGGCTGTTGTTTGTTGTGCCAGCCTGGAGTTACGGTATTCTGCCTTTGTTTTACTATCCATTAAAGTTTACTGCGTTTAAATGATGGTGTAGCCTGTGCCATACAAGTGTATTAAAATGTAGGTAGTAGGTAAAACAAATAGTTGAGTAGCTGTTTTTACTAATAGCGTTTAAGGATGGCCCATTGCTCTCAAAGGAAAATGATAAATGAGATTGCTTTGAAACGCAGACATTAAGGTCATTGAGGTAAGAAATAAGATGCATTAGACAAACAAATTAGATTGATCGCAATCTACTTCATTTAGCTAGCTAGCAGCCTATAGCATAAATAGGCTAGTCAGCTATCCATTGAATAGGCTACCAAACTGCTCCATATAAAAAATCAATTGTAAGTCATCCAAAATAAATGCCATCATTAGATTTTTACAGGTGTTAATGATTTTGTAAATGGTCGACCAAATATTAATAATGTAGAATTGCCATTTGCCTTGGTGTTACTTTTCACTTCTTGAAGACAATACAAATGCAGAGTAGAGTAACTTCAAAATAGTGGTCAAATATCAAGCTTGAGCTCCAGATTTTTTATTACTGTCATTACTAAAACACCTAATTGCCAGACTTCCAGTGTTTTACCTATAATTAATTTAGCTGGACAACTAAAAATCTTTAAAGTCATTTTTCTCAGTTCCACACTCTAGTGAGTTAAGGTGTTTTGCCTTTGTAGGGCAGAACATTATTCATATACATTGATATTGGCCTTGTCAAGCTGAAGAGTTCAACTCTGTTATGGAAAGAAATGTGATCACAGTTTTTTTTTCCCCCAGACTAAAGCACAATAAAATATGAATCTGGCGTAGCACGATGATATTTGCTAGATAAGGCCATTACTTACCATTTTACTCTATTTCACCGTGAAATCAAAAGTCCAAAAATTTTTTATTTATTTTTTTATTCGAGAAGCCGTTTCACTTGGATATACATCACAAAATGATAACAACAATGATAAAGATTTAATAATGGCTGTAATTAGCACAGCAAACCTATAATGATAACGACACAGAAGAACAGTATCATTGGAATCACTTTCAGTACGACTTTTCAAGCTGATGAAGGATATAAACCATAATAGCCAATCAGAATCCCCAACTTGAGCATTTAAAGCAGATGACATAACTGCAGCACATGCTTACACAGTAAAATCCCCAGAATTAAATCAACTCTGCTCAGAATACAAATGTCCCTCTCTAAATAGTGTTAAAGTAACACTGAACCAGAGTTAAAGTTAATGAGATAATTAAGCAATTAATATGGCTGTGACCGAAGTCAGTTGTAGTTCTTGTGTTTCTCTTTTCTTCATTGATTCTGCTTGTTAACAGCAGGTGTTCATCACTAATGCCCACTCATCACTTAATTAATTGCTTAATTATCTCATTAACTTTCCCTCTGCTTCAGTGTTATTTTAACACTAAAGAGGGACCTATGTACTCTGAGCAGAGTTGATTTAACTCTTGAGATTTTGCTGTGTACAATAAACCAAACATTGTCATCTGTTGGTGTGGATGCAAATATAGTTATAATTCTTGGTGTGAACAAGCCTTAATCCTATAATTTTTAACCCCAAAACATGTTATATACACACTAACTGCACTTCAGGTTATTTTGTAAAACTGTCCATTTAAAGTACATTCAAACTAAACAGTTAGTACATTAAATAAAAAGCTCTCACTCAACAGTGTTATGGCAAATTACTTTCTTGAGGTGTAAACTCCAAAATTAATCACTAGATGAATTGGTTTTAGGCTACTTCCAGTTTTGTTTAAACAAACCTTTTTCATTTTACATAAGAAAATATGGTTTACTTAGTTTCTACCTTTATGCCCATAGACCGCAATTATTAATGATATTTACCCTTATCCCAGCAACTCACCCTTTGCTTTCCTGCCAAAATCTCTCTATAATCCCTTGAGATCCAAAATGCTGCTCCTCAGGAATTTTTCACACAATTTGTCTTTTTTCTCCCTCTCTCGTCTCTAGTTTCCCATAGCTGGCACTGACACAATCAGGCTCATGTTAGCAACCAACAGACTTTGCCCCCTGCTGCTTGCAGCTATTATCAAACCATATTTCCAAACTTTTGGAGTGAGGGACTATTTGAACAGTTCTGTCCAAAAAAAAAAAAAAAAAAAACACATAAATAAAACACCATGGGCTTCAATGTTTGAGTAACACAGACCTATGACCCTGAGTTATGTGGCCACTATCTGATATACACTCAGACATTTTCCTAGGAGAGGTTTCTGAGAGCAGTTTAGTTCCATGTTTTATGATATTTTAGCTTACAGTTTGGCCCTGAATACTGCTGGAAGGAGCAACTGAGCAGTAGGCAGCAGGTGAATGAGGCACCCATCCCTCTCTGTTGTCTTTTGAGCTCAAATAAACAAAATATTTACATACTTATTTACCCAGGGTAGATATGGCTTAGATTACCAGTCATTCAGCCCAAAAGAAGGAAAACAGGCTTTTATTGGGACATTATTTGTATTATGCAAACAATCAGAGCATCAGACTGAAGTATGAGTCATCTAATCACAGGTGTGACAGGAGCATCAGTGGGACTGTCACAATACAGATAGAAAGAAGTCACAATGCCCTCAGCATCCCAACAACATTCAGCCAGGAATGATTCAGTCAAAGAAAATTCTGTCTCCATAACCTTTATAGTGGCATCCACTAATAGTTTAATATCAAAAATGTGGTTAATAGTTAATTAAATGTCTTTTGTGTCAAAATAAATCATTAATGTGTTAGTTCACCCCCAAAATTAAAAAATAAATAAATAAATCTGTCATTGATTACTCACCTTCATGTCGTTCCACACCCATAAGACTTTTGTTCTTCTTCGGAAGACATATTAAGATATTTTTGTTGACAGAATGCTGTCAGATTGCTGCCGGAAGGTCAAACATGCTGTGAAACCAACATTCTCGTGGGTTACGCAACACGTTTGTGCTTCCAAAAGAGATTTGTTCTCGTGCATATAGCAAATTTGGTTGAGCTTCTGCTTATGTTCACTGATCAATGTTTACATGCGAGTAAAAGCCTAAATTAAATCTGTTCATCATAAAAAGCGATCGATTCTCTTCAGAAAATTTGGACTAAACCTTTCGATTCATATGGATTAGTTTTACGATCTCTTTATGAAGTTTTTGAAGCGTCAAAGTGGAAGTTGCAAAGGCAGTCAAACGAAGGAAATCTGACAGAATTCCATCATCAAAAATATCTTAATTTGTCTTCCGAAGAAGGACAAGAGTTTTATGGGTGTGAAACGACATAAGGGTGAGTAATTAATGACAAAATTTTTATTTTGGGGTGAACTAACCGTTAAATTTAATCAATCTGTATTTGATGCAAGTAGTTTTAATGTTTCACTCTATTGTTCCAGGTCATACAAGGAGAGTCACATCACCAAGAAGTCATCACAACGTCACCACATCGCCAAAAACAGTGTAGGGGCACAACTAACTAATTCCCTAACTGAAAATAAAATAAAATATGAAACAAAATAAAACAAACAAACAAATTTTATATATTTGGAAAGAGGACACCAGAAGTATTGTAGGGGCACAAACAAACAAACAAACAGAAAGAGGAGGCCAGAAACATTAGGGTAGAAGTATGTGGAAAGCAGCATCTCAGTGTCTCAGTTTCTTTAGAGTCTTCTTGCGCTTGAACAGACAAATTCACACAAAAATAATTTCAACAGTCAACATGCCCGGTGACTATCCACATAGCTTAATAAACTACTGTTAGACTTACCTGAAAAACCTGAAGAGCACTGTTTATTTCATTTGTACCTTTGCTCTTGTCAGGGTTGTTTAAGTCTGTTTAGGTCTGTTGTGTTTTGTTTTTGTTTTCCCTGTTCCCATTTTGCATGTGCTCCTGGTCATTATTAATTTCCTCTGTTCGGTTCATTTGGTTTATGTGGTTGTGTACTATATTACTCTGTGTGATCTCCTGTGTGTTCCTTTTTGGATTTATTAAAGACTGTTTTTGTTACATTTTCATGCATTGTGCACTTTCCACAGCCACAATACAACTGTATTCTTCTTTATTTTTATTTTACAGTAGTCCTTTTTTCCCCTAAACATACAAGATCTTGACCAAAAAACGATGCACCTTTCGATGGAAATATGTTGTGATGTTATTTCCATCGAGAGGTGAAACATTTTTTTGGTAAGGATTTTGTATTGACAAAGCAAGAGGTGAGCACTCTGTAAAGTCTACTCCAGCACATCCCAAAGACTTTCAATGAAATTAAGGCCTGGGCTCAGAGGTGCCAATTCATGTGTGAAAATGATTCTTCATGCTCTTTGAACCATTCTTTCACAATTTTAACCCTGGTGAATCTTGACATTGTCATCCTGGAATATGGCCATGATGTGTCTTCCTACATGGTTGTTTAAGAAATGAAAAGCTGCACTCCATCTTTAAGGGTTAAAAGAACCATTGCCAAACATATAACATGCTAGAAATATAATAATCACTGTAATAATGATCCATCCATAGACTCTTAATTTGCCTATTAAAATCCAAACAGTGTGTGTGTGTGTGTGTGTGTGTGTGTGTGTGTGTGTGTGTGTGTGTGTGTGTGTGTGTGTGTGTGTGTGTGTGTGTGCTTTTGTTTATATTACATTGTGGGGACCAAATGTCCCCATGATGTAATATAAACCTGAGTTCACCTACATCGTGGGGACCAGCCAGCGGTCCCCACAATGTAAATGGGTTTATAAATCATATAGAATGAGTTTTTGTGAAAAAGTAAAAGTTTGCACAGTTTCCTGTGAGGGTTAGGTTTAGGGGTAGGGGCAGGGTAGGGGGATAGAATGTACAGTTTGTTCAGTGTAAAATGCATTGAAGTCTATGGAAAGTCCCCACAATTCACAAAAACAAACATGTGTGTGTGTGTGTGTGTGCGTAAAAAATTGTAAAAAAAAAATAAATGTGTGTGTAAAAAAAAAAAAAAAAAAAAAATATTTTCATCTAAAACCACAACATAAAACCCTGACAGTGAAGACGAAAGAGTCGCATTTAAAACGGTCAAAGAGAGTGCAGCCATGAGAACATTTCTGAACATTTAAGCCACACTTACAATGTTTTCATTGCACTGGACAAAAAATATCAAATTGAGCATTCATTTTAAAATGAAAAAAAAAAAAAAAAAAAAAGCCCTTCAAGCAAAATATTTCATGCATGATATTAAAGGGAACTGACCTACATCCTAAAAAAACAACAACTTGACACCACTTGTATAAAAAAAAAAAGAAAAAAGAATTTCATGTTTAAAATGTAGCTGTCCACTGTATGCAATGACAGTTTGAATACTTATGAAGGGTGTAATGAGAAAATGAGAGGTGACCCTTGTCACTCTTCATGGCTGATCATCCATCTGGTCTTAAAATGAGGTGTTGCTGTGCGCTGTGGGATCTGGGCTGTACCTTTAACGGCTAGAGTCGTTAACGCCAACTCGTCTGGTACCGTTTCAAATGGCAGGCGAAACCCAAAACAAAGCCATTAAACAAGATTTCAAGTTGAACTTCTGAAGCATCAAGCAGCAAAACCAACACCTGGGCTGAAGATGAGGGTCAGGAGGCTAATAATGACTCTGGGGAAGTTTCTGGAAAGCCAAGTAAGATAGATGTGTCATTGGAAGCTGGAGAGGTGGAGGTGGCATGGCAGCAGGCCATGATAGTAGGGCAGGTGGTGCAGCAAGGGGCTGGCCAGGTCAGAGGACAAAGGTGTGAGGTCTGGACCCAAGCTGGTGGGTCAGAGAGAGCCAGCTGGCTGACCACACCGCACAGCTGAATGACTCAAAGGTTAAAAATCAAACTGTGGAAAATGGAAAAGCTGAAGAAATGCAGGTAAATATTCATTTTGATCCCAAAGCAGCATCTGCATGATTTTTATTTTTATTTTTTTTACACAAACATATGCAAATTAGTTTGAGCTATGGACATAAATGATGCTTAAATCATGCAGCTTATAAATGCTAAATGCTATTATGCTATCGACTGTTATTAATGTACTTTTATGGTATTTATTAATATTTGAAATGAAATATTAATATTAAGCTTTTATTTTTAGATTTTCATTTCAGTCTAATCTGTAGTAAACTTGTTATTAGTTTCAATATTTTAATGTGCTTTTGTCATTTTTATCTGTTTTTGTTGTTTTTTGTTTTTAAAGAACTTTCTAATGCTTAAGGCTGCATTTATTTGATCAACAATACAGTTAAAACAGTAGTATTGTGAAATGCTGTATTAATATTTAAAATAAATTTCTATTTTACTATATTTTAAAATGTAATTTATTTCTGTCATGGTAAAGCTGAATTTTCAGCATACTCCAGTATTCAGTGTCACATGATCCTTCAGAATCATTCTACTGATTTGCTGCTCAAGAAACTCTTCTTCATAATAATAATAATAATAATAATAATAATAATAATAATGTTGAAAACATTTGTGCTGCTTAATATTTTGTTCATCACTGTTTATTAATTTTTCTTGAAACCATGCATGATACATTTTTTGTCAGGATTCTTTAACAGATTAATAATAATTATAACTTTTGTTACATTTTGTTTGTATATTTTTATCAATGTAATGTGTCCTTGCTGAAAAAAGTATTAGAATTTTTTAGTCTAACAGTAGTAGAAAATGCTAATAAAGTTGGCAAGAAGTTGAGCACAGGCAAGCAGTACTTCTCTTGAGAAAATGCAAAAATCTAATTTTTTTTCTCCTCCTGGTTCAGCCTTGAACTATTGAAATTAGTCGATTTGTTTATTTTACATTCGGGGAAAAAAGATTGACCATCTATGAGAAAAGCACTGGGCCAGTGAAGAATGTTGAATTTGCTTGAGGGGGAGTGGTTTAAAAAAAAAAAAAAAAAAAAAAGTTTTAAGAGCTTAAAATTTCAGCTTGGAATGTGTGAACAGATGCCCTGAGGATCAGGTCCAACACTATCAAAGTTCAAGCAGTAGTGATGGATCTTACCATAAACGTAAAAAGCCTTGAGCAACCAAAATGTATGAAAACTCGAGATACCAGTGTAGATTCAACAAATATTAAGATAGAATAAATGTACCAGCATGTGCAACAGAACACAATACTCCAGCAAAGCCCTGCAGCACTAAAAGACAACTCGGTAGCTCTGTGAAGTATAACACAACCGTGCTATCATACTTGTACACTAATAGACTGTGACGTACTGTTCCATTAGATTACTCTCACTCAAGCTGTTCTTTCCAATCTGCTTCAAATCTAAAGTCAGACAGTGAACATGGTGGCTGTTTGGCCCGTCCATGTGAGGTCTCTAGTAACGGCAAACTGTGAACCTGCCGCCTGAGGTGAATTAGCCTGAAGCAAAGTTCTCGTGTGATATTATTCATTCCAGTGGTGGACAAAGACAAGCACTGACACAGCAGCTTTATAAATGAGAACAGAACAATGACTTTATCATTTTTTATTGTAGTCAAACTCACCTATAAACATTTACAGATTGGTTAAAGAGGCTATTTTATGCCCTTTTACAAAGTCTTGATATTGTTTTTTTGGAGTCTACAAGAACAGGTGTTAAGAATGAATGTTAAGAACGAATGTTATTTTTCACATATTTTACATAGTTGCAGCACCTCTCTTCCCAGTTTGTCTTTAATGCTCTGGGTTGCGTTTCCCAAAAGCATCATTAGCCAACTATGGCTGTAAGTTCCATTGTTGCCAACATAGTTCAGCGATTTGGCTTTTCCCAAAAACATAGTTCCAATGAACATTCGCAAACAGCATCACAAACTTAAGTTAGACAGCGTACAGTTGGAACAGAGTGACAGTTGAAACACATTAAATAACTTAGGTGTGCATCACTTCTTACTCGTGATGTTTTGCTCCACACATGCATAGTAGCATCCTCTTTGATTGTGGAAAACTACCATGCATGTTTGGAGCAAAAATCAGGAGTGATGCGCATGCAAGTTATTTAAGGTGTTTCAACTGTCCCTCTGTTCCGACTATATGCGATCTATAACTACAGCTCTCGAGCAGCTGTTAGAAGCATAGTTAAAATGACGTGGACTTGCATAGATCATGCTCTTGGGCATAATAAGCAAGCTAACATTCTGTACATTCTACATCTTTCATTCTATTTATATATATTTACATTTGAATATTTTTTAGCGTATCAAAAATCAGCGCGGCTTCTGAAGAGTGCACATGTGCCTAAAATGCGCAAGGAAACTCCAGAGTATGACGTATGACGAAACCCGCGATGAATTAGACATCAAATAAAGCAGTGATGTAGTCATTATGGTGTCATGTCCGTTACAGCAACATCTCGGAGAACTCAAATAGATTAAGAAGCAGAAGTTATTACTCCTCCACCTGCATGGGACATCCTTAACGACATTTCTATATTGATGAACCAATGTGGTTCAAATGACAGATGTGCGACCATGTTACTGCGGTTTCGGGAAATAGTCGTGTTAGTTTCTCCAATGATGCATCATGCTATGTTAGTTAATCAGCGAGTTACATTGTTGTACAGGAAATGCACCTCTGTTTAGTTCCTGTCTCTATGAAGCCCCTCTTTCTGAAAAAAACACAATGTGCTCTGATTGGTCAGCTGGAAAAGTGTGTTGTGATTGGTCAACAGCCATGTCACGCCATTTACCATAACCGTGAGCTTTAACACACTACTAAAACATCTCAAGCAGACCTTGCCTCCTTTTTTTTTTTTTGTATTTTCTTTGGGCAGGAATTATTTAACTGAAGAATATTGTGACGTCTACATTCCTGGAAGAAAACTGCATTTACACTGGGCATTAACATGCGATCACTGTGATCCAGTGAAACAGATCGGATCATTAGCCAATCACGACATTCACATTGAGCGGCCTCTGTATCCAAATTACAGATCGGATTTCTGTTTCTCACACAATATTTAAATTAGATCTGTGGCTTATGGCTTCGTACAGCGTAGAACAACTTTCACTTTAGCCTCTATCAATTGCAGTGCACACAGCACAGAATTTTTGTAACTTCTTCAACAAAAGTACAATCAATCACAAATAGAGTACTTAATCTACCTATTTGAATTTCCCACCATTAATCTTGTATGATGAAAATATCACCCACTTGTGATCCGATCGACCAAAACACATCTTAATACCAGGGCCTGAAATTCAATCACAATGCGTCCTAGACTACCTCTACACCAGGAAACACTGATTGGACAACATTCCAATCAGAAGCGCATTTACACTTGTGTTTTCAATGTGTATGTGGACAACATACAGATACAGGTTGCATGTTGATGCCAAGTGTATAGTGTATAGTGTATAGTGTATATATATATATATATATATATATATATATATATATATATATATATATATATATATATATATAACCTGTGGAGGCAGGTTTTTTAAAATCTCTTGGAGACATGGCCACAGTTCTCCTGGATTTAGTTTGTCTCAGTTTCATCTGTTTCTTCATGTAATCACAGATGGATTCGATGATGGTGAGATAAGATCTCTGTGTGGAGCACCGGCTGTTGTCAGACTCCTTGTGTATCCAAAAATCTCACTGGATTATTACAATTAATGGAAAAATGAATGTTTGGAAATGTGAACGGATATTTCCAATTGACAAACTACAGTAAAAGATATAAATAACTGGCTTAAAGCCTTTTTAGGGGGGGTGAAAATACTGACATGCCTAAGACTTTTTCACAGTTCTATATATATATATATATATCTGTCTGTCTATCTGTCCATCCATCCATCCATCTCTCTCTCTATCCATACATAAACCAGCTCATAGACCCTACCCTCAAAGAAATTAGGAAAGAAGTGGTTGAAAATGGACAAAAGAGACTGATTAAAATACCAGGTGGAAATGGGTATGTGCCCTCCACTTGTTATCCAATTGAACAAAATACATCTTAATACCAGGTGGAAACAGGGCCAAAGAATAACGCCCTTTGGTGTGGACTTTGTGCTTTGTAACTTTGCATACTTTTGTCATGCTCAAACAGCAACACTACACACTAAACAAGTTGAAAATGTAAAAAAAGCATAAGGAGGAGCTTATTCCTCTCGATGAGAAGGCCAACTCCAGTGACAAGACAGAAGCCTGTTCTAGTGACAGTCTGAGGAGACAGAACACAAGTAAACGTCAGGTGTTTTTTCAAGGCAGTGAATATTCAGGGAGACACCTGCCTGCAAGCATTTGTCATCCTCAAGGCATTTGGTATTGTTAGTTTATCTTCCAAAAATAATTTCGCTCTGTTTTCAGCTCAAAGACACCAAAAAACCCTGAATGATGGCAGCATCTTCTGGAATAAGAGTCTCGTTCAAAGACTCGAAGACATTGGGTGGTGGATCTCCAGGGAGAAATTGACATGCTGAAGATAGGAAATGTGGGTAAATCAGATTCTGCTACATCTTTATTAAACAGATCACCTCTTTCTTGCATCCTGAGAGCCAAGGGCAAAAACCTAATTAGAAAGAAACTGGAACAAAACAAAATCGTGTTATATGACAGAACCCAGACATATGACAGAATTAATGATTTGAGATGAGTCAGTCTGAGGAGCTGACAGTCACGGAAAATCTTTATGACAAGTCAAACTCTGCAACAAATTTGGTTGAAGAGCTGAACGCGTCGGCAATGAATAAATGGTCTGAAGAACAGAATGTATTGTAATCATATGTCCTTTTACTTTCTCTACCAAATGCATCTTAATCCCACGTCTCAGTTACTAAAGGATCAGACTGTATTCGTTCATTCTTTCTTTGCTTTTTGTATTCAAAATGGAATGCACTGAAATATAATAAAGAAAAAAAAATGCAATTTGTAGCCTCATACATCTTTCATGGTATTTTCAATTTGAAGATTTTAAAACATTGGACTTTTAAAATGGAAAATAAAGTGTTATTTAAGAATCAGTCTGTCCTTAATAGCAGTATTTATTTCAGTATTTATTAGTGTTTCCGCTGATATTCAGTAACTTCAAATGACTCCTGTGGTGCGGAGAATCACTCTAGTTACAATTATTTTAATATAATCTCCAAACACATTCCGTAAAACCTTTCAACTCAGCTGTCATTTAAAAGTCAGTGCTTCCACTACAAGCGCCAGTGCAGTAGAAAAGATGATTCTGACAGGAACAATAATGTGAGAGACATCTGAAGGTCACTGAAAATTAAAAAAAAAAATTATAATAATTGTCATCACTAACTCATCTTCATGTTGTTCTATATCTGTATGAATTTCTCTTCTTTTCAAACCAAAAGAAGTTATTTTAAAGAATGGTGGTTATCAAACAGTTGATGGTAGCCATTGACTTCCATAGTAGAAAAAAAATATATAGTGTAGAAGTCAATGGCTACCATCAACCAACATTCTTTAAAAGTATCTTTGTTTGTGTTCAACAGAAGAAAAAAACTCAGAGGTTTAAAACATGAGGGTGAGTAAATGATGACTAAATTTTCATTTTCATAAGAACTATCCCTTTAACTATTTCCCCACCAACATTTAAAAAAAGAAATACATTTTCTTAAAAAATGCATGGCCCCTAGAATATTTTGTTGTATGAATGTCTGAACATACAATAAAAGAGCAAAGCAAAAAACAACACTTGAATGTGGGTAAGTTTCAAGTTTAAAAAAAAAAAAAAAAAAAAAAAAAAAACATTGTAAACCAAAAGCTGAGAAAAATTGTGTTTTTGTCTGGATCAGATTCAAAACGATGATCAAAACATAGATGGAGTAGATAAAGTCCACACAGTTCCCTTTGTGGTTTCTACTTCATATTCGGAAACATTAGGCAGTTATGATTTACATGCAGTTTAATGTTTAAATGACTGTGTTAGCTTACTTGAGCATAAGAGATGCCTCCATCACTCGTTTCTGCCTTATAACAGTGAAAACATGGATTGCTGGAAAATGTGGGGTGGGGCCCCCCTTGGTTGAAACATTATAGCAATAACAGAAAACACAAAGAAATTTCTTAATTTGAACTTGTGCGTGTACATAACATAGATTTATTATAGATGCACTGACCCAGTGTTTGATTTTAGCACAGATGCACAACAAGATTTGTGACTTAGCTTGTGTAATAATTTAAAGAAAACATTTTAAGAACCATTCTTGCCCTACCAAAGACTCATTTGCACCGTTACGATCACAAATAGTTTATTTAGCATACCTTACTGATACTCATAATAAGATTCTTCTGTAATTTAATGTGCGTGCCTTAATATCTGGCATATCTCATCTATAACCAGCCACCAAAGAACCAGTGTACTTAATATGCTCATGAAGTCTCCTGCCTCAAGAATACAATGATTAATTGGCTACATTAGGGCCCTTTTTGGGATTTATTCAACTAAGTGCCTTTTACATACCAACTGCAGTTTAAAATCTCCCTTTTTTCTGAGAATATATAGCAATAGCTTCAGCTCAGATCCACCAGAGCGCATCACCTCAAGCACACTGTTCTCAATGGGAGTGTGCCGATAGCTGTAATAAGTTGTGCGCTATCTTGACTAATAGGCTGCAGAACCGTTCATGTGAAAGAGACAGAACCAAAAGTGAATAGAAATGAGTCCATTAGGCCATTAAAGTTACTCAATCCTCATTAACACATAGTCCAAACATGCTTAAGGCGATAAAATTGTGAATATCAAGCTTAGGGAATCATAAATTAAAGGCAAGACTTTCAAACCGTATACTTGGTTTTAAAAGATTGAAAAAAAATTGTATTTGTATAGTGCATATACTTACCCAGTGACTCTTCTACACTGTTACTATCATGTTTGGCAATGAATACAGATTGTGATTGTAATTATTACAATTTGAAGATCATATTTTACAGTTTTGTATGTCGATTCAAAGTTGCCATCATCTAAAGTCTTCACATTAATGTAATTTTGATTAAATGGATTATGTAACCTTCTCAAGTCCTGAAGCTGATGAAATGCCCAGCTCAGGTTAGATCAGTTAGGAGAAGGTGGCCTGTAGAGAGAGGTTGAAAAAACTGAACAGTTGTGCAGGTCATTGTATATTCTCCAACTGTGTAAACTGGATGATTTTTTTACTCTAGTTTTCCCATCTCCAAGCGGCATTTGTAACTGCAATGACAAGATCATGCATAATTTAAACTGCATTAGACTACCTGCAGACAAGTTGGAGGTTTGGGTGGCCGAAGGGAGCCGGTGGAGTGCTTGGGAAACCAATTTCTTGATTCTGTTTGATGCTGTATTTTCAATTCCCTTTCTGAACCACTAGAATCACCAAACTCACTCCACTGATCGAGTCAACATTGCTATGTGGACCTGGTTGGGAGGCTCAAACACAGCACCAGTTTACCCTTTAAGGAAAAGAACCTACAATATGAATGGTTAAACTAAAATTAAAATAGTTTAACATTAAAATTACTTTCCCAACACTTAGTATAGAATTAGTATTAAAAGATCAAACAAGTAATGTCAGTCTGAAAGTGAAGAAATATCAGCTGTGTAAAGACTGTCACAAACCATTTAGTGGTTTCTTTTTTGTTCTGTCTTTTATTAAGCTTCAGGGTTTTATACAAGGCTTTTAAATGTCTCAGTAGGTTTAAATACTACAAGCTCAAGCTCCTTGAAAAAGCAACACCTTTAAAGAATTTAAATGACATTGAATCTATTACAGACTTAATTTGAAATTCAAGTCTTGAAAAAAAGATCTTCTCCCAACCTAGAACACAAAAAGAGGGAGACATGGAATCATAGACATTCAATAGGCACTTCAAACAAATCCTCACGTTTACGCACAGCTTACTTGGTACTTCCCCAGTCACCAGCAAAGTTGTCGGCTACACTGCGCAACATCCAGAATGTTTTCATCACTTGTGCACCGTCATGTAAAATAAAGCACTGACCAACCCAAGCAGAACATGAACCTGCAAAAAAAAACAGATTTTGTCACATCATTATAGCATTGTGTTCCTAACCAAAGTGAACAAGATTATACAGAGGTCCCTAGCGCACACACACAAACACAAAAACACCCACTATAACCACAGTTTGATAAATTACCTTAGTTACCAGCAGGAAGTGAGGAACTGACTGAGTCGCCTTCTTAAGCCCTGCTGATAAATGCAGTAGCTGCATTATGCGGTCAAAAAACTAATGATGTCCATTCAAAAGTAACCATGCATCTTAAAATAAAAAAGCAAGGTTTGGCAAATAGTGTGGTTACCATGCTAAGTCATTCTAAATATTATTGTCTGTGTCATTCTGTGGTGTTTTTTTCCGTCTATTTATTTATTTATTTATTTATTTATTTATTCTTTCTTCAAAAATGAAACTCATCTATGCATTAAAACTACTGTGCTCTATTAATTTATCTTGAGTAACAAAATCACCATTAATTAACCATTGGCTGGCATGTTTTCATATCAGTGATGTTGCAACTAATTAAAAGGTAATGGGAAGTAGTAGCACCACTGACAAATTCTGATCAAAGATAATTTAGGATGGGTGAAGGCAAAGGCTAACTCTGTTCCCAATTATTTTTCAATATTAAGTTTTTATATTAATAGATTTTTTATTTGATTAACAACTGACAATTCTTAAAGGGATTGTTCACCCAAAATGGTAAAAAAGTACCCCATGATTTACCCTCAAGCCATCCTAGGTGTATATGACTTTCTTCTTTCAAATACAATCAGAGTTATATTAAATAATGCCATAGCTCTTCTCAGCTTTAAAATGGCAGTGGATAGAGGTTGAGATTTTGAATCCCAAAAAAGTGCAACCATCCATCATAAAAAAAATGTCCAATTTGATGTTTATCTGCTTACCCCCAGGGCATCCAAGATGTAGGAGACTTTATTTCTTCAGTAGAACACAAATGATGATTTTTAACTCCAACCGTTGCCGTCTGTGAGTCAAATAATGCTAGTGGATGGGAACTTCTACTATAAGAGTAAATAAAACTTGCATAGACAAGCCGCAAATTAAACCCTGCGGCTCGTGACGACACATTGATGTCCTAAGACACGAAACGATCGGTTTGTGTGAGAAACAGTACAGTATTTATATCATTTTTTACCTCTAATACACCACTATGTCCAACTGCGTTCAGCACTCGTTTAGTAAGGTCTGATCGTGGTCTGACAGCAGCAGTGATGTCTCGCGTGTATACTTCAATGAGTGCGAGACATCACTGCCACTGTCAGAGCGCGATCAGACCTTACTAAACGAGTGCTGAACGCAGTTGGACATAGTGGTGTATTAAAGTTAAAAAATGATATAAATACGGGTAAGCAGATAAACATCCAATTTTCATTTTTGTGTGAACTATCCCTTTAAGGCAAAGCAATGCATTTGTGTAAGAAAAATATCCATATTTAAAACTTAAAATAACTTAATTAAAATAAAATAACTGACTTCCAGCACACGGCCATAAGCATGACTTGTGCCAAAAGAAAAACGCCCGATGTGATGTAAGAGTAGCATAAGCTTTGCTACTTCTTGCTGTTCAAACAAATAGTGCTGGGCAGCAAACTCGAGCTCGTCTTCTCTTATATCGAAATCCTCTGACATTTCCCTCTAAAAAAAAATTCTCAAATTTAGACTTCTAATTCATGACCGGTGTTTTGTTTTGTTCTCTCCTCTGCACTTCCACATTCGTCAATACGTTATGTGTTGGGTCAGAGCTCACTCTTTCACCATAAATCAATGCAAACGGCCGTCTGTCGGAAGGTAGTTATTTTATTTTTTTTTATTTTAAATATATTTTTCTTACACAAACGCATCACTTTGCTTAAAAAAAAAAAAAAAAAAAAACCTTTATTAACCCACTGGAGCTTTGTGGAAACCTTTTAGGATGGATTGCTGCATTTTTTTGGGCTTCAAAATTTCATCCTCCATTTACTGCCACTATAAAGCTGGGAAGAGCCATGACATTATTTAAAATAACTCTGATTGTATTTGTCTGAAAGAAAAAAGTCATATACACCTAGGATGGCTTGAGAGTGAGGGTAATTATGGGGTAATTTTCGTTTTTGGGTGAACTATCCCTTTAACCGAAAAAGAAAAAAAAAAAAGCCCATACAACCACATTACAATGTGCAAATATTTCTGTTCCCTTTTAGAATAACAGTTTTTGGCCCCATTTCACAGACAGGGCTTAGACTAAGCCAGGATTAGGCCTTAGTTCAATTAGGACATTTAAGTAGCTTTTATAAACGTACCATAGAAAAAAAATATGTCAGTGCAAGTTGCTTTCAGTTAAAACAGCTCAGATATGCATTTTAGTCTGGGACCAGCTCAAGCCTTGTCTGTGAAACCGGGGGATATAGCCTGAGACATATACCCCCAGTTTCACAGACAAGGCTTAAGCTAGTCCCAGACTAAAATGCATGTTTGAGCAGTTTTAACTGAAAGCAACCTGCACTGAAATATCTTAAAATATGTCAGTGCCATTGTTTTGACTCAAGATGCACAAACCAGTAATGTTTTTTTTCTAGTGTAGGTTTAAAAAAGTTACTAAAATATCCTACTTGAAATAAGGCCTAATCCTTGCTTAGGCTAAGCCCTGTCTGTGAAAACGGGCCATTGAGCATTAAAAACATAATAATAAAACATTGAGTACAGTCAAAACAAAATGTTATTGACCAGTAACCCCTAACCAAGTAAATATTGTTGAGGAAATGTGTGGTTACTTTACCTTTCTCCCACAGCACGGAGAATGAAACGGTAGGTTGAGTCCCATCACCAACTATCCCGATGACTCGTGCTGTGCGGTATTCACCAGCGGCGCCGCGCGTGCTCTCCACTGCGGTCTGAAAAACACCTCTGACCTCTGACTCCTCTGCCTTCACATGGAGCGTGGAGCCCAGCTCATTCCGCCAAACGCCGGTAATATTACAAGCGTCGACCTTAGGTAATCAACGATCACTTTCATTACATGCATGAAAAAGTTAATTTTTCAAAACATTAATTAATGCTCTGAATTCGTCTTTTTTTTTTTTTTTTTTTTACAACTCCACACTTAAAAGTCAAATACCTTCATATCCAGCGTTGAGGACTCATTTGCAAGCACTGTTCGAAAGGTTATCAAAGTCATAAAAAGCAAATACCACATTAATGAGCTCATCTTGTTCAAAAACTGTGGGACATAGTGGGTCATATTTCACTCTTCACCATGCCTACGGTAATCTGGAGTTAATTAATTTGCATATGCTGGTAATCCTGTCATTGGTCGCATTTAAATTAGGGTAGGCTATTTCTTTTTCCCTAGTTGGAAACTACTAATTAGAACTACCAGAGGGAGGCAGTGTTGTCTCAGAAGATAAATATTTAAAAAGACTATTTAAGATGACTGATTTATAATGATTTGTTATTTACTGACGATCAAAAAGTTGCACAATATAGCGAAGATCGGGGCTAGTTGTCACACTTTTTACTCAGATGAAAAGCCAATCTCAGGGTACGTTTAGGCTTGTTTTTTTTAAAGTCATTTCTATATGGTCACAAAAATCTATTGGAAAATCTTTTAAACATTTCCATCTATATTTCCCAGTAGTCCAATGAACATAGACCAATAGTGGGGCAAGTTGTCATGTTGGAACCTACCATTAAACATCTTATTTTAGGTTTTTCAGTTGATTTTAAATGGTACAAGTTATGAACAAACAAAATAATTAATTAAACAGAATTGTAAAAGCAAAAATGGCAGGTGACATACAATACAAATGAATGCTCCCAAACTGTAATTATCATCCAATGCCATTGACCTTTTCAATTCCCAGTACATCTGGTATTTTATGTGAGTCTGCCTCAGCTGATTTTAAAGTATATGCTTCCGCTGTATGAGAAAATCTTCCTATTATGACTCAGCAAGCAAACACTGTGCGAAATGACAGGTTACTCCAGGCTTCTGCGTAGCCCCGTGTGCCATTAATGGTTTTTCACTCAACAGCTGCAGAGAGGAAGCAATACTTATGTGGCATTTCAGAGAGCATTATGTTATGTACTCATTATATTCGTTCAGAGTCACTAAAGCTTTTTCTTTCACTTTGTATTTTCTCTTCATTTCATTTTACAGGGAACTGCTACATTCTTCTGTGAGTTTGAATCAGCCAGAGTTTATATAGATGAAACCACCACACATGTGAGAGACAGTAGTGGTCATCTGTCCTGTATTCTTTCTTTTTTAACATGCAATATGGCTGCATAAAAATAGCTGCGCTCCCCTAATATACATATGTACAAGGGTTTTTTGGGAGGCTATAATGCAGAAGATTGATGTGTAAATATTAATAGAAGTTGCAGCTTGTGCCTAGTGTGGCCTGATTTTTTTTTTCTTTTTTCTGTCCCTCTCCTTTTGGAACAGGTGTTTGTATCTCTGTACCTTTGCTTTCTCTCTTTCTTCTCTGAAAGGATTATTGTGTCACTTGGGCAATGGTTGCATCAGTAATCCTTGTCCCATTGGACATCATTGCTAGTTTAACAACAAACCTCAAAATACACAGTAAAAAATCCATCTATCTATTCTCCACCTCTTATACTCAGTATAGGGTTGCATGACACCAAAATAAATCAGAATAATAATAATAAGAAGAAGAAGCAGAAGTAGAAATAAAATTATTTTATAGTTGAGTATATGTCTAAAACAAGTGAAAATGTTTGCTATTATTCAGGATGCTGAAACAAATTTTAATATTTTTACAGTATAAAAGCTTTTATATACAGTACAGTCCAAAAGTTTGGAACCACTAAGATTTTGAATGTTTTTAAAAGAAGTTTCGTCTGCTCACCAAGGCTACATTTATTTAATTAAAAATACAGTAAAAACAGTAATATTGTGAAATATTATTACAATTTAAAATAACTGTTTTCTATTTGAATATATTTCACAAAGTAATTTATTCCTGTGATGGCAAAGCTGATCCTTCAGAAATCATTCTAATATGCTGATCTGCTGCTCAAGAAACATTTAATGTGTACAATTGTACAAAATATTTGTGTACAATATTTTTTTTCAGGATTATTTGATGAATAGAAAGTTCAAAAGAACAGTGTTTATCTGAAATCTAATCTTTTGTAACATTATAAATGTCTTTACTGCCACTTTTGATTGATTTAATGCATCCTTGCTTAAATAAAAGTATTCATTTCTTTAATTTCTTTTCAAAAAAATAAAAATTCTTACTGACCCCAAACTTTTGAACGGTAGTGTATAATGCTACAGAAGCTTTGTATTTCAGATAAATGCTGTTCTTTTGAACTTTCTATTCATCGAGGAATCCTGAAAAAAAAAGTACACAACTGTTTTCAACATTGAAAATAATCATAAATGTTTATTGAGCAGCAGATCAGCATATTAGAATAATTTCTGAAGGATCATGTGACACTGAATACTGAAGTAACAATGCTGAAAATTCAGCTTTGCATCACAGGAATAAATTACTTTGTCAAATATATTTAAATAGTACACAGTTATTTTAAATTGTAATAATATTTCACAATATTACTGTTTTTACTGTATTTTTAATTAAATAAATGTAGCCTTGGTGAGCAGACGAAACTTCTTTTAAAAACATTAAAAATCCTTAAATGAAAATATTAAAGGAATTTTAATGGAAAATCAAAAGTTGATTTTGAAATGACTAATATTATACACCGATCAGGCATAACATTATGACCACTGACAGATGAAGTGAATCACACAGATTATCTCTTCATCACGGCACCTGTTAGAGGGTGGGATATATTAGGCAGCTAGTGAACATTTTGTTCTCAAAGCTGATGTGTTAGAAGCAGGAAAAATGGGCAAGAGTAAGGATTTGAGTGAGTTTGACACGGGACAAATTGTGATGGCTAGACGACTGGGTCAGAGCAGCTCCAAAACCGCAGCAGTGAAGTGTTCCCGGTCTGCAGTGGTCAGCTAGCCTCTGTCCACCGCCGAAAGGGCCAACAGTGGGCACGTGAGCATCATAACTGGACCACGGACCAATGGAAGAAGGTGGCCTGGTCTGATGAATCACATTTTCTTTTACATCATATGGATGGCTGGGTGCGTGTGCGTCGCTTACCTGGGGAGCACATGGCACCAGGATGCACTATGGGAAGAAGGCAAGCCGGCAGAGGCAGTGTGATGCATTTGGCAATGTTCTGCTGGGAATCTTTGGGTCCTGCCATCCACGTAGATGTTACTTTGACACGTACCACCTACCTAAGCATTGTTGCAGACCATGTACATCCTGAAATGGTATTCCCTGGTGGCAGTGGCCTCTTTCAATAGGATAATGCGCCCTGCCATAAAGTAAAAATGGTTCAGGAATGGTTTGAGGAGTACAACAATTTGAGTTTGAGGTGTTGACTTGGCCTCCAAATTCCCCAGATTGAGCATGTGTGGGATGTGCTGAACAAACAACTTGGTGCCAGATACCACAGCACACCTTCAGGGGTCTAGTGGAGTCCATGCCTCGACGGGTCAGGGCTGTTTTGTCAGCAAAAGGGGGACCAACACAAAGGAGGTCATATTGTCGTAGAGACTTGAACTCCTAAAATGTTCATCATAGGCTTCGTAAGTGTTATATCATTGTAATACATGGCTCAAGATGAATAAAACGCATGGATTCGGGTATTTTTTTTTTTTTTTTTTTTAACTTTTGCAAACAAGTCCTAGGTTTTTCGCCCAATCGGAACCAAACCAGTGCAGAAAGATTCTCTGGTGTCTGATTGTCAATAATTATCAAAAAAGTGTAAATTTCCATTCATGTCCGTGACGGGACACCAAAATGTTTGAAGTTAGCATGGCCACTTTTACTAACACGGCTATCATTCTTGAACGGAATGAGATGATTTCACCAAACTTGGTACACCAATGTACATGTGGCCGTGTAAAAAAGGACATACAGTAGCAAGTGGCCACTTGGTGGTGCTATAAAATGAAAAAACAAACAAACATGAAAATGGCTATAGCTACACAACAGTCCGATTGACTTGAAAACTGGCAAGCAGTGTCTTTGTTCAAGGTGCTGTGATTGACTATGAGGACATTTACATATCTTAAAAAAATCTATTGGCAGTCAGACAAGGTTAATGGAGGCTGATCGGAATTAAACTAGCTTGGCCTGTTAGACTCATGGTCCTAGAGGCCTGTGAGAAATTCGAAAGAAATCGGCCACTGGGGGGCACCTTCCTGTTTTTCATGTGCCTAAAGCAGGGATGGACAACTCCGGTCCTGGAGGGCCAGTGTCCAGCAGAGTTTAGCTCCAACCCTAATCAAACACACCTGAACCAGCTAATCAAGGTCTTTAGGATTAGTAGGAAGTTATAGGCAAGTGAGTTTTTATCAGGGATGGAGATAAACTCTGCAGGACACTGGCCCTCCAGGACCGGAGTTGTCCATCCCTGAAAGGATTGTATATCATGTGATTTTTCGCACATACTCTTGATGTTCATACTATATGGTAGAACTCTTCATAAGCAACTGGGCCTCTAGTACCACTGCTGTCAATCAAATCATGCATTAAATAGTTTTTGGCTCAACCTTGATAACTGTGAAAAAGCTTTAAAACATAGTAAATTGCCTGTTTTGGTAGCAAATCTTTTCCATATGATCTAGGTCTGTCTGTCTGTCTATCTATCATGGGAGTTTCCTCTGAGGAGACAAGGGAGGCAGTGCCTCCTCAAAAAAATAGGATGAGAAAATAATCCATATTGCAAATAAAACAACATATTATATTACAAATTATGACATTAATAAGAGCGCAAGTCACTTGCATTTCTAAAGGAACTCTGTCCAACAGCGACACGAATAGACACAGCGAATACTATCTGTGAGGATTTCCAGTCAGGATTTAGACCGTACCATATTACTGAGACTGCTCTCATTAGAGTTACTAATGATTTGCTCTGATCATCAGATCGTGGTTGTATCTCTCTATTAGTGTTACTGATCTTAGTGCTGCATTTGACACTATCGATCACAATATTCTTCTAAATAGACTCGAAAACTATGTTGGCATTAGTGGAATTGCATTGTCATGGTTTAAATCATACTTATCTGACCGTTATCAGTTTAGTAAACGAAGAGATGTCATATCGATCACAAGTTCAATATGGAGTACCGCAAGGCTCAGTACTAGGACCATTGCTTTTCACTCTGTACATGCTACCCTTGGGAGATATCATTAGGAAGCATGAAGTTAGTTTTCATTGTCACGCTGATGATACTCAGCTCTATATTTCTTCGTGCCCTGACGAAACTTACCAACTCACAAAATTAACAGAACGCATAGCTGATGTAAAAAATTGGATCACCAGTAATTTCTACTACTAAATTCAGATGAGACTGAGGACCGGTGGCCTGACACGACCACAACGCAGCCCTGAAGTATCAACATAGATCGAGTCAACTAGATCATCCATTGTGAAGGCCTCATCAACACGACAGCCAGTGCCACAGTTCCTCAACAACCGTCCATACCGGCATGATGAATACGATCCTCAACTGGATGGAACTGAAATAAATACTTTGAATGTTGCGATCCTATCAAACTTATGATAGCAACCTGAGTCGTAACAAAGCACTGTTCGCCAGAGGAGAACTGGCCCCCCGACTTAGCCTGGTTTCTCCCAAGGTTTTTTTCGCCATTTAACACCTATTTGTCACCTGTTTGCCACCTGATATCACCTGTTGGAGTTTGGGTTCCTTGCCGCTGTCGCCTTTGGCTTGCTTAGTTGGGGGCACTTGACATTTGACTTGACATTTGATATTCAACAGTATTCTTGACATTTATTCAACAGTGCTTTGGTCTGCCTGCATTGACACTATTCTTTAAGAGTTGCTGTGCAGCAAAAATTACCAGTTATCACTGTAAAGCTGCTTTGACACAATCTACATTGTAAAAAGCGCTATGTAAATAAAGGTGACTTGACTTGACACCCGCAGGTAAAGTTTCAGCAGGAGACATGCCTCCCTTTGCTCTCACAGGAAACCATAGAAAATCATCAGACCCCCGGCGTGCGGTGGGTTTTGTGGGGGGTAATTGAGAATGAATGGGGGAAAGTCACATGAGAGGAGGCAATGTCTCCATCGCGCTATGATTGGATCTAATTGGTTATGATTGGATATGATTGATTTGTGCGATAAATCCCGCCTCTTGTTGACGTGCAAATTCCACGCGTCAGATTGACTGAACAAGTGATGGCATTAATGGGAAGATTAATTGAAAAAGTAAACAGATCACCCAGTTAAATATCACCGCTTTATGTCATGTCAAAATCAAACTTGAAATGGACTTAAATCATGATGACTGCGGGGTTTTTAGTGCAATCAGCTTGGTGAAATCAAAAATACATCTTCGTGGCTGTGACAGACGGTGTTTACGGAGCATGACTGATGATCCAAAATAGCCTAAGTTGACTATTAAAAAGAAAAACATCAATACACAAATAAAATATATAGTTTAAATTATTATTGCCTTTTAGTTATTATTTTGGAATGAATGTAGAAATGCTTAAAACATTAACTTGATGAGATTGACTTGGTTTTGATAAATAGAACATTACACTGTTAATGTAAAATTACAAAATAGAATTGTCTTTGGTTTCTTTTTTTCTTTTTTGATGTAATGTAAATTACATTTAACAATGTTCATTTAACAAGGAAGATGTGTCAGCGTTAAGAGTAATGCATGAATTTACAGTGATTAAATAAATAAAAAATGTGCCTAATTTCAGAACACCACTGCTATCTATCTATCTATCTATCTATCTATCTATCTATCTATCTATCTATCTATCTATCTATCTATCTATCTATCTATCTATCTATCTATCTATCTATCTATCTATCTATCTATCTATCTATCTATCTATCTATCTATCTATCATTCTGTCTGTCTGTCTGTCTATCTATCTATCTATCTATCTATCTATCTATCTATCTATCTATCTATCTATCTATCTATCTATCTATCTATCTATCTATCTATCTATCTATCTATCTATCTATCTATCTATCTATCTATCTGTCTGTCTGTCTGTCTGTCTGTCTGTCTGTCTGTCTGTCTGTCTATCTATCTATCTATCTATCTATCTATCTATCATCTATCTATCTATCTATCTATCTATCTATCTTTAAAAAACTCTGTTGTCTACAATGGTTTGATGGCATGATAATGAAAGAAACTAGGTGACAGGAGTTATTTGTCAGAAAAATAAAATTGAAAATATGATTTTACAGGTTAATAGGAAAAAACTGCAAAGTAGAATTTTCTTGATTTTCACAGAGGGGAAAGGTAGGAAACAAGCCCAAAATAGTCAAATGTAACATTTCAATGCTTTTAAAAAATTAAGGAGACACAGTAAGAAGTTTAAAGGGTTAGTTTACCCAAAACTGAAAATTCTGTCATTTATTACTCACCCTCATGTCGTTCCACACCCGTAAGACCTTCGTTCATCTTCAGAACACAAATTAAGATATTTTTTTATAAAATCTGATGGCTCCGTGAGGCCTCCATTGACAACAAGAAAATTAACACTTTCAATGCCCAGAAAGCTACTAAAGACATATTTAGTACAGTTCATGTGATTACAGTGGTTCAAACTTAATGTTATAAAGCGACAAGAATACTTTTTGTGTGCCAAAAACAAAAATAAAAATAACGACTTTTCAACAATATCTAGTGATTTAAAACACTGCTTTAAAGTTTTACAAATCTTTCGTTTCGAAACAGTGGTTCGGAGCACCAAAGTCACGTGATTTCAGTAAACTAATAATCATAAGTATTTCGAAATTTCAATAGTTCACATGACTTTGGCAGTTTGATACACGAGCCGAACCACTGATTCGAAAAAGGTTCGAAGCTTCATGAAGCAGTGTTTGAAATCGCCCATCACCAGATATTGTTAAAAAGTCATTATTTTTGGCACACAAAAAGGATTCTTGTCGCTTCATAACATTAAGATTCAACCACTGTATCACATGAACCATTTTAAATATGTTTTTAGTAACTTTCTGGGCATTAAAAATGTGTTAGTTGTCTTGCTGGCAATGCAGGCCTCACTGAGCCATCGGATTTCATCAAAAGTATCTTAACTTGTGTTCTGAAGATGAACGAAGGACTTACGGGTGTGGAACGACACGAGGGTGAGTAATTAATTACATAATTTTTATTTTGGGGTGAACTAACCCTAGCTATTATAATATATATGATAATATATGGCTGTTAAAAAAACTACAATGGAAGATAGAGAAAGTTCCCCAGTTGAACTTTTGTTCCCCAGTTGTAAATCCAGTTGTGTGTGGGAGAAGCTGACAGCATTAAATCTATCAGTGACAAGATTACAGCCGTGATAGTTATTATAAAACACTCTCTCTGTCTTTCTCTCCTGCTGTTTGTAATTCATTCAACTAAAACAGTGGGAAAATCCTGCTTTGTCTCTTCTAAATGTCCCCTCATAACCTTTGTTCGTCTCATCTCACCTACACTCCTATCCCAACATCTGCTGAATGAGATTCTACTTCAACATCTCTCCGATTGACATCTCTATTTCCCAAATTGCAGAAGAATCTCCTGATTGTAAGAGCAGCACTGTGAGTAAAGATTTTGACAGACTTATTACAGAATATCGATCAGGTCTGGTCTCTGAGATTATTTGCTGTGATTTGACGGAATGTTATGTAGTATTTGGAATCTTTATGACATTGTTACATAGAAATATTTGATTTCACTTTTTTTGCTTTTGAGATATCTGATCAGTTAGCTTCATCTCTGTCCCTTTGAATTGTAAACTCTAACAGAACACAATTAAGTTTGTGAGTCATATGAGACCTCAGAGAAAGATCTCCCTGCATGAAGCCTTTGATAAGCATCAAAGCACCTCAACAGGTGATCTGCTGTAGTCCAGCTGCTCTGCATTTCGCATCAAATCTGAAATTGTGTATTTGTGGGTTGAATTAAAAAAAAAAAAAAATGTAGGAGAGACCGGAGCTAGTTGTCATGTAATATGTCAAAGCTCTCAAACGTCCAATTACAAAAAAAAAAAAAAAAAAAAAAATGCTTATTTTTCACAATAAAACTCTACTGCCATAATTTTAACTATATAATGTAAGTAGAATTCAAAATAAAATATTTTCAAAAGGTCATTTGTTTTTTTTTATCAATTTGCTATATATATATATATATATATATATATATATATATATATATATATATATATATATATATATATATATATACATACACTACCACTCAAAAGTTTGGGATCGGTAAGATTTTTAATGTTTTTAAAATCTTACCGATCCCAAACTTTTTATATATATAGCAAATTGATAAAAAAAAACAAATGACCTTTTGAAAATACTTTATTTTGAATTCTACTTACATTATATAGTTAAAATTATGCCAGTAGAGTTTTACTGTGAAAAATAAGCATTTTTTTTTTTTTTTTTTTTTTTTTGTAATTGGACGTTTGAGAGCTTTGACATATTACATGACAACTAGCTCCGGTCTCTCCTACACTTTTTTTTTTTTTTTTTAATTCAACCCACAAATACACAATTTCAGCTTTGAAACCCCTTCATGCTATATATATATATATATATATATATATATACACTACCACTCAAAAGTTTGGGATCGGTAAGATTTTTAATGTTTTTAAAATAAGTTTCGTCTGCTCACCAAGGGTGCATTTACTTCATTAAATATACAGTAAAAACAGTAATATTGTGAAATATTATTACAATTTAAAATGACTGTTTTCTATTTGAAAATATTTTAAAATGTAATTTATTCTTGTGTTGACAAAGCTGAATTTTCAGCATCATTACTCCAGTCTTCAGTGTCACATGATCCTTCAGAAATCATTCTAATATGTCAATTTGCTGCTCAAGAAACATTTATTGTGTAGAATTGTACAAAGTATTTGTGTACAATATTTTTTTTTCAGGATTCTTTGATGAATAGAAAGTTCAAAAGAACAGTGTTTATTTGAAATATAATCTTTTGTAACATTATAAGTGTCTGTAGTGCCACTTTTGATTGATTTAATGCATCCTTGCTAAATAAAAGTATTAATTTCTTTAAAAAATAAATAAAAATAAAAATTCTTACTGACCCCAAACTTTTGAACGGTAGTGTATAATGCTACAGAAGCTTTGTATTTTAGATAAACGCTTTTCTTTTGAACTTTCTATTCATCAAGGAATCCTGAAAAAAAAGTAGCCTACACAACTGTTTTCAACATTGATAATAATAACAAATGTTTCTTGAGGAACTAATCATCATATTAGAATGATTTCTGAAGGATCATGTGACACTGAAGACTGGAGTAACGATGCTGAAAATTCAGCTTTGACGACACTAGAATTGCAATTCTTTGTATTTCAAGTAAATTTATCCTGTGTTAAGAATGTTAGATTTAATGAAGAACAAGATACAAGTATTGAAACATACGTTTTTAGTTTACTTTGTGAACTGTTCATAGAAGTGGTGGGAGGTGTTAACCTGAAGGGTGGGGGAGGGGGAGCCAGAAGAAAAAGTGCGTATATTAGAAAAAGGTGAGGACACGCTGTCACACTTGTTGCAGAACAAGACATGGACCGGATCTCCCACTGATCTGCAGCTTCTTTGCTTTTAAAATGCTGAGTGAGAGAGACGAACGCGATATGCATGCCAAGGAGCAGTTCATCATGTCTCACGCCGCGCTCTGCACCATACCGCTCGCGCTTACAGCGGGAGATGCTGCTGTCGCCTCAGCGGAGACCGAGCGCACGAGACACACACCTGCGCGAGGTGTATCCGACACTCACGGAGAAGAGTTTACCTACAGCGACAGAGACACCTGCTGTCGCCCTCATGGACCTATGTTAAACAGGTGCATGACTCTTCCTGGTACTCTGATTGACAGTCGAGGAGAAAACGAATCCACCAAGACAGAGTTACCAGATCTTCATGAAGTTGAGGGATCCAAACACGAGTTTGGCCATCACGCGCACAGGTTATTCGACAGCGACGATGACCTGGACTATCATGCGCACCATCACTGGCATCCTCATGATAGCAACTCGCACTATTCGTAAGTATAAACCATCACGTGATCAGTTGTCTTCATGTGGAATATTGAATATTTGGATTGAGTATGTTTTTAAATGATTGTCTGATCTCAAGTTTGGATTCATTTGGCATGTGCTTCGAATAATAGGCCTATTGCAGTTAATTTATTCTTTTCTTGTTTAAAGGCCTCTTTTTCTGTGTTTTACCCATAGGTTTACCTCAGCATAAAAACTCTAAATGCAGATATGAGTTTATGTTCGTTATTAATAGGCTACTTATTTGTTTGACTTTTTTTTTAACGTCATTATAATTTGTCAAAATAGGCCTGTAGAATTGTAGATTCAGTTTTGTTTTTGATGCAATTGAAAACAAAACAAAAAAATCAAGTTATTTACTGTAACAAGAGATAAAAAACTTAATATTAAACAGAATAACAAAAATGTCACTGCAAGTGGCCTTAAGTGCATTTAAAGTGATACTCCTAAAAAATGCAAATTCTCTTATCACCCTCCTCCGTCCCAGCTGTGTATGACTTTCTTTCTTCAGATGAACACAAACATAGATTTTTAGAAAAATAATCCATCTCTTTGAGTCCATGTAATGTAAGTGTATGGGACACCCAAAGTTGACGCTTCAAAAACCATGTAAAACAAACACAGCAAATATCCACCCCAGTTAATGAATCAGTGTCTTCTGAAGCAAAATCATAGGTGTGTGTAAAAATGTTAATATTTAAATAATAATAAAAAATATGTGCATTCATAAGTTCACGCTTGGTGTAAATTTTCATTTTTGGTTGGAGTATCCCTTTAATTCTCAACTCTTCAACATGATATTCTGATTTATCATTACCTTCCATCTTCACAGCAAACCTTTAACAACTATTGTTTATGTAGTTCTAGATATAAATGTTATAGTGAGTAATGAGGGTAAACAGGGCAAATTCAGAGTTTTGAAGAAAAATCTTTTCCAGATTTTGCTCCTGAGGAAGAGATATCTTGTATGCATCTAGAGTTACAGAAGAGATATCAACAATGTCACAAGCTGTGCAGATTTACCAAGACAGTCAGACATTAAAATATAAACCCACATATATTTGAATGTTCAAAAGTTTGGAGTCAGATTTTGTCAGGGGGGTCAGAAAGCTCTCAGATTTCATCAAAAATATCTTAATTTGTGTTCTGAAGGTGAAAAAAAAAGGTCTTATGGGTTTAGAAGGACATGAGGATGAGTAATTAATGAGAGAATTAAAAAATGATTGTATGAAATAACCCTTTAATTTTATATTTTCTTTATGTCAACAGTTGTCTCACTTGTTTCTATTTTTAGGAATTCATCTGAGACAAAGCTGATTCTTAAATGAAATTGAGTTGTGAAAGAGCAGTGAAATCTCCTTGGCCTTCTCATGAATGAACATTGCAGTTATTAGATTGGCACAGTTCACAACAGACCATATTGAAACATAAATTATGTAGCCTGTTTATTTCAATCTTGTTTAATTTCAGGGCTATTGACAGATACATTTGCAGGCTTACAATTCTTCATCCCCTGTGCACTCCAAAAACTGATCAGTAAAGATTTAGAGATGGAACAAAATGCCATTTTGCACACTACAGAATCGTTATGTTTGATTTATCATGTTGCAAAGCAAGGACTGAGTTTTATTCTAAGTGACACCCACAACTGTGATCTGTTACACAGTACAATTTGCACTGAAGCTCTAACAAAATGCATTAAAATCAAATTTCACCCTTTGCTGTCTACCTGGCTTGTGTTTGAATATAATCTGCTTGCAATTTTTGTTCAGAGTCTTTGAAGCCTTTTTAAGTTCAAGGAAAATTGACACTACAAAGCAGTTCCGGTTAATTCAATAAAGTAAATGAATGAAGTCCTGAGGTGAAGAGCACAGTATAATAGGATGTTAAGAACATCTGTTCTTAGAAGGTGGTTCCTGTAATGAGATGAAGCTTTGGTAAAGGATGCATGTAATTAGAAGTCCATCTGCATTGATCTCATTGACCACCACTGTAATTGATGGCCCTGTACTGTACTGTAAAGCCATGCAGTGTGTGGGTGACCCAGAGAGATCTTTAATAACTGGAGAAAGCTATCAAAGGAGATTCAAATAAACAAACTGTTTAATTACAATAATGCTCAGAACACACAGGAGATCGCAGGGGTGACCAAAGAAGCAAAACAACTGTATGAATATAAATTACAGCACAATGAACAGAGAAAAACTGAGGGTTTAAATATATACACAGTATACTTGTATACACAGGGATAATTAACGGAACAAGAAACAGGTGTGTAATTCAATCAGAAGCAATGGAGACAAACTAGTAACAAGAACTCACTGAAACACAATGAAAACTAAACATAATCCTGACATTTTTTTAATTAATGATAAAATGACTTTATTGATGGTTATAGCAGATGACATTTTTAGTCATTCAATTTTTGAAGAACGTGTTTTAAACAAATAGTTTTTTTTAAGTTTTCATTTTCTTTATCATGAACATGGCAAGGATGTATTACATTGATAAATAAAAGACAGTAAAGACAAAAGATTTAAAACAAATGCTGTTCTTCTGAACTTTCCATTCATGTATTTATCTTGGCAAAAAAAAAAAAAAAATAATAATCACTATCTCTACAAAAACATTAAGCAGCACAATTAATAATGTAATAATAAGAAAATGTTTTTTGAGCATCAAATCAGAACATTGGAATGATTTCTGAAGGATCATGTGAAACTAAAGACTGGAGTAATGATGCTGAAAATTCAGCTTTGCCATCACATGAACAAAAATATATAATTAAATTTCACAATATTATTATTTTTACTGTATTTTTATCAAATAAATTCAGTCTTGGTAAGCATAAGAGACTTTCAAAAGCATTAAAAATGTGGTTACACAATTTTGGTGGTCCACTTTGCAACTACCAGTATTAGGTGACTGTAGTAGACTGTTAGGTTAAGATTAGGTGTTACGGTTTAGGATAGTAAAATAAGTTGAAATGTAGTTGCAAAGTTATAGTCAGTAGAATATCTGCTGAGAGACCATCAATATAAAGTTTTAGCAGACATTGAGCAGACAGTCTACTAATTTTCTAATTAGAGTTAGTTGACATGTAGTCGCAAAGTTGCTTACATAGTTCTGGCATGAAACTCTAGATGGCGCAGACTCATAGGTCTCTGATTGGTTGTTGTTGCATCAGTGACCAATGAGCTGCGGCTCAACATTCAAACAAATACTGGTAGTGTTTGCTGTTAGCAGTCTGCAGTGCGTTTTCAGAAACCCTCCACCTTCCCCAGCTCCACCTGTATAGATCTGCTACGGGGGTTAACCTGTTAAGGTGATGATACACGGGACAAATTTTTGAGCAATGTTGCCGTCAACGGGCAACCTGATGAAACACAGGGCAACTAATTAGGGCAACAGACAGTTGGCAGCAACTAATCAGAGAGGAGCAAATCTATTGCCAACTCAATAAATACTTTATTATAAACACTTATTAGGCACTTTATTTCAACTTTTCAAATATTTTCTTCATTTTTATTAAAAATAAATGCCTTTCCGATCTGATTTGTGACAGGAAAAGGGAGAAGAGCGGGTCTAAAGTGGACCACTGAAATAACGTGTTATCAAATATTCCAGTACTTTTGAATGGTATTGTATATTTTTTGCTTTAAAAATCACTTCTGTCAGAATACATGACTAATTTTAAATGGCCAAAACCAATGCAGATGTTCTTGTAGATGAATTAGTGTCATGGACCAATTTTCTTCCAATTCAACCTCATTTTTTGGGTTCTGCAGGTTTGAGGCTATGCAGCGCAGACACACCACCCTGAGAGAGAAATGTCGCAGGCAGGCCGTCCGTGGCCCCGCGTACATGTTCAGCGAGAGAGGCACCAGTCTGACCGAAGAGGAGGAGCGTTTCCTTGATGCCGCAGAGTACGGAAACATCCCCGTGGTCCGTAAGATGCTGGAGGAGTCCAAGACTCTGAATGTAAACTGTGTGGACTACATGGGCCAGAATGCATTGCAGCTTGCTGTAGGAAATGAGCATCTGGAGGTCACAGAACTGTTGCTGAAGAAAGAGGGGCTGGCAAGAGTGGGCGATGCCCTGCTGTTAGCCATTAGCAAGGGCTACGTGCGGATAGTGGAGGCCATCCTGGCCCATCCGGCATTCGAAGGCGGTCTCCGTCTGACTCTGAGTCCTCTGGAGCAAGAGCTACGAGATGACGACTTCTACGCATACGATGAGGACGGGACTCGCTTCTCCCAAGACATCACACCTATGATCCTGGCGGCCCACTGCAAAGAGTACGAGATTGTACACATCTTGTTACTCAAGGGGGCTCGCATTGAAAAACCCCACGACTATTTCTGCAAGTGCGGCGAGTGTGCGGAAAAACAGAAGCAGGATTCTTTCAGCCACTCACGATTAAGGATGAACGCTTATAAAGGCCTCGCCAGTGCTGCTTATCTGTCACTGTCTAGTGAAGACCCTGTGCTCACAGCCCTGGAGCTCAGCAATGAGCTGGCACAACTCGCCAACATTGAGACTGAGTTCAAGGTGAGCAGGCACACATACACCATATCCAGGGGTCACTCAAATTCATGGGCCCAGGACAGAATTTTTAGATGTGAATGTGTAGGCAACATTAGGGGTTTGTGATGAAAAGGCAGTATCTGAATATTTTTGTATATAGACCCATTTGTACTGTTTGAGAAAACATTAAAGGAATAGTTCACCCAGAAATCATCATTTACTCCACCTCATGTAATTCCAAACCTGTATGAGTTTCATTCTTCTGTGGAACATAAAAGAATATATTTTAAAAATTGTCTCAACATTTTTTGTTTGTTTGTTTTTTCAAAATATCTTCTTTTGTGTTCCTCAGAAGAAAGAAAGTCATACAGGTTTGGAACAACATGAGTTGTATGGAAGACCATCTTCCTCACATATTAAAAAAAGTCATAATTATGAGATAAAAAGTCATAATTTTTATATAAATCAATTATGATATAATTATAATAATGTATTATAACAGAAGTCGTAATTAAGACAAAATGTATATTTATCACATAATTTCAACTTTTTGTCATAATTTCAATGTTTTATGTTATATTCATGTCTTTTTATGTCATGATTATGACATTTTATCTTATAATGTTGACTCTTCTGTCATTGTTTTTTTTATTTCCAAATTCAACTTTTTTGTCTTATTTTATTTTATTTTTTTATTATTATTATTTTTTTATTTCAGAGCTTTCACTATCCTGAAGCCATAACTAACTCAATTTTTACCTGGACCCTCTATATAGTAATTTCAGATGTATAAAATAATTTTGTTTATTTATTAAAAACTAAGGTTATTAATAGAATAAAATAATGATATATCTTGTGATCTCTAACTAGGATGAATATAAAAATATACATACAGTGGTATGAAAAACTATGTAAACCACCTGCAGAATCTGTGAAAATATGAATAATTTTAATAAAATAAGTGAGATCATACAAAATGCATGTTATTTTTATTTAGTACTGTCCTGAGTAAGATATTTTTCATAAAAGATGTTTACATTTAGTTCACAAGACAAAACAATAGCTGAATTTATTAAAATAACCCCATTCAAAAGTTTGTGAATCATTGATTCTCAATACGGTTACCTGGATGATCTATGACTGTTTTTTTGTTTTGTGATGGTTCTTCATGAGTCTCTTGTTTGTCCTGAGCAGTTAAACTGAGCTCTCTTCTTCAGAAAAATCCAAAACCCTTGAACCCTTTCCAGCAGTGACTGAATGATTTTGAGATTCATCTTTTCACACTGAGGACAACCGAGGGACTCAAACACAACTATTAAAAAAGGTTCAAACATTCACTGATGCTCCAGAAGAAAACACAACACATTAAGAGCTGGGGGGTGAAAACTTTTGAACAGGATGAAGATGTCACAATATTTCTTCTTATATTTAAATATCGTTGTTTTTCATTTAGTACTTTCACCCCCCGGCTCTTAATGCGTTGTGTTTTCTCCTGGAGCATCAGTGAATGTTCGAACCTTTTTTAATAGTTGTGTTTGAGTCCCTCAGTTGTCCTCAGTGTGAAAAGACGGATCTCAAAATCATACAGTCACTGCTGGAAAGGGTTCAAATATGCAAAAAATCCTTGAAAACTGAAGAATCTGCAGGACCTGGAGGATTTTTCTGAAGAACAGAGCTCAGTTTAACTGCTCAGGACAAACAAGAGACTCATGAACAACCATCACAAAAAAAAAAAACAGTCGTGGATCATCAGGTAACCACACACAGTATTGAGAATCAATGGTTCACATACTTATGAATGGGGTTATTTTAATAAATTCAGCTATTGTTTTGTCTTGTGAACTAAACGCAAACATCTTTTATGTAAAATATCTTACTCGGGACTAGTGTTGTCACGATACCAAAATTTTGACTTCGATACGATACCCAACTTCAGTATCACGATACCGATACTTAAACGATACTATGGCAAAAACCTAAAACAGTAGGAAAAGTAAATAAATAACATATGACAGAACTGTGGCTAGTGGTTTCCCAAAGTAACTAGCCACTCAGCATTTTTATTGGCCACAATTTTGATGTTGGTAAATTACATTTTATATGATTAAAGCTGACTTTTTTATGCTTAAATTACTTTGAGTCATTTTACTTGATTTAGAAGATTTAAAACACTTTCAAACTTTTAAATGCAGACTGACCACCCAAATCGAGATTACATTTTATATCAGCTGGTATGTACAGGTGGGCAAGAGGTGGACAATGTATGAGCATGAGCTAGTATGAGAACAAGTTATTTGTGTTATGCTATATAAAAGAACAAAGAAGCAAATTACAAAAACAGTAGTAAATTAAAAATAATCTTTTTTCAGATACACTAGGTTTATTTAACATATTTAACAGCTTTTGTTGTTTGATTAACATTAATGATGGACAGGCCTATTTAATTGGGCTGCTGAATGCATGGACGTAACTGACAAATATCCAGTTATTACCCACCTGTTTACGTCCACTTAAGCCATAACCTTAAGTATTCTATTAGACTGTATTCACGCGAGATACTCCACATGATGGACATTTAGACATCTGTGTGCACGTGTATTTGACTATTCAGACGCGAGGAAAACTGATCGCGCGCGCGACAGACAGAGAGAGAGAGAGAGAGAGAGAGAGAGAGAGAGCGCACGCGAGAGAGCGCTTCTGTTGTGTGTCATTCAGCGCAATTCCGCCTATCCCTCCTTCACTAACTGCATGTAAATAACGAATTGTGTGATTGGATTGTAATTTTGTGCTACGACGATCTTCGACGACCATTTGGCTGTAAACTTAAATTATATTCAACTCGCCAAAGTGGCTAGTGGGAGTGGCTGTCATCAAGCCCTGCATGTAAGTGTTTTGACAGTGAGAATATTGATTACTGTAAATAATTAGAGCAATGTTATTAAAGCATAAATTGGTTTAATATAATTGTATAGTCCCTTCACATATTTGTTTTTTAAAATTAATTTTATTTTAGCAACCAGATATCACTTATTAGACTCAATAATACACCTCTTTGCGGATGTCTGCTTGCATGAGTAATATAAATAACACTCATTTAATTTTTGAGAGCATAAACATAACGCTGGTATCACATTCACTAACCTGTCGCTCTTTAAATTCTCTGTACAAATCGGGATGTTTGGCAAGTTGGATGCTCCCTTCGCTTGCGTTATTTTGTAACGTATTTTGCAGACGGGCTTTGTGGTGTCCGTGGGCTTGCCCTGACTGTCGGCAATGTAAGCAAAATAATGCCATATTTTGCTTTGTGCATCTGCGGTTGCGCAGTTGACAGGAATAAACACGCACTCAATGTGCCTCAGAAGCAGCGCGCTGCACACACACTGCTCCCTGCTGTCGCACATTAGGAAATACAGCTGGCACTCAAAGTACCGGTACTAATAAAATGAAGAACCGTACCGTTTCTAAAAGCAGGGTATCGCGATACCTTTCTAGTATCGGTATATCGTGCAACACTACTCGGGACAGTACTAAACAAAAAATAACATGCATTTTGTATGATCTCACTTATTTTATTAAAATTATTCACATTTTCACAGATTCTATAAGTGGTTCACATACTTTTTCATGCCGCTGTATATAAAATTTGTTAAATGTTTTAAAAATTAAGAAATTATTAAAAATTATTTTAAAAATCTCCTAAAATTAAAATAGGGAAGCTGTATATTTTCACATATAGAGAGACCCATTTAAACTGTATGAGAAAATTTTTAAGAAAGATATTAATTCTAAAAATGATTGATTGATTGATTGATTGATCGATCCCTCTCATCACAGGACATGGGACAACACTCCCAGTTATCCCCCTCATGATGAGGGTACAATGAGCTAAATCATTGCTATGAATCATTATGAACTTTGTGGATAATATGAACTCCTTTAAGGCTCTCATGATTATTTCAAACTACATTTTAAACAGCTTCTCAGTTAATCAAGAAAGTGTCCAATCGTGAAGAGTGTGCTCATGGCCCTGTAATGAGCTGCGTCTCTCTGAGAGAAACGTCTATACTCATTCCAGCTCTTAGACCAGCAGAATATTCCACACGAAAACCAATTTCCCACCCTTGAGATTATCCTCATTATAAATTAGAGGCTTTTCGATGACAGTTTCTGGTTCAGTAAAATCTCAGTACACAACATTTTTCCAAAAGAAAACGTCCCTCCAGAGAGCTTCATGCGCTTCGGCGATGTGTGTTATTTTATATTTAAATATGAACGGGAGAAGTTCTTCGCTGATAGTCACTCTGGGGAAATATCTAATCAGGACTTCTCAAATCCAGACAGTTTTCCTCTTATTGTGGTTAGCAAGCTATTAATTGAAACTGCTCCATCGAGAGCTTCCAGTAATCACCCCGTTATTATTCTCTCATCACCGTTTTTCTCTACAGATGATCACTTTCGACAGTTGTAATGGCGTGTCAGTGATTCCGCTTTTGTAATTCCACATAAAATGTTTGTTCTCATAAAACAATGCGATGCTATAATTAGGAGGATGGGCTTCTCTTGGGTGCCCTCCATTAGGTACATTTCTGTTTGAGAAGATCCGACGCAAACATCAATCAGACTTCCATTTAGAGGTGCGACATGGGACTTTCCCGAGTGTTCAGGTGTTGCTCACATCCATGTCTTTCATAGCAGAGCGTTCACTGTTTGCTAGATGCCATTTGCATCCCATTTGGAGTGAATTATTTTTTAGTGATTCAGGTATTAGTGATTAATAGCCCGCCTGAAGTCATAATACTGTGGCTCTGTTTTGTTTTAGAATGACTACAGGAAACTCTCCATGCAGTGTAAGGACTTTGTGGTTGGCGTTCTGGATCTCTGCAGAAACACGGAGGAAGTGGAGGCCATTCTGAATGGAGATGTAGACCAGAGCCCTCCGAGCGAACACCACCGGCCCTGCCTTAGCCGGGTTAAACTGGCCATTAAGTATGAAGTCAAAAAGGTACTGGGAAAAATGATTTATAGGTTAAGGTGGAATGGTTTCCCAAGTGATTGCTAATTCAATGATATTCCTACAGTTTGTGGCTCATCCTAACTGCCAACAGCAGTTACTGACGCTGTGGTACGAGAATTTATCAGGCCTTAGGCAAACGTCAATTGGTGTGAAATGTTGGACAGTGCTGGGAGTGATGGTGGGCTTGCCATTTCTTGCCATTGCATATTGGATTATGCCCTGCAGCAAGGTACATCATCATCCTGCAGAATCAGTTCATCTAATAACATTGGGAAGGCTTCCCTTTTTTTCACTTGTTACATATTCTACATTTGATCTTTTCTCCAGGTGGGCCAGGTTCTCCGCAGCCCCTTTATGAAATTTGTAGCTCACGCAGTCTCATTCACCCTCTTTCTCGGTCTTCTTGTTCTCAATGCCTCTGACCGCTTCGCAGGAGTCAAAAACCTTCCTAACGAAACCATCACTGATCATCCGCGGCAAATCTTTCGCATCAAAACCACTCAGTTCTCTTGGACAGAGATGTTGATAATGAAGTGGGTACTGGGTGAGTATCAGTCAAGCATGAGCTGCAGATCGTTGCTAGGTCATATATAATCATGGGTCTAAAAGAGTGTGAATAAAATAAATAAAATAAGAAATCTTGTTGAAAATATTTTTTTTAAATCGCCAAGGATGCATTTATTTGATCGAAAATACAGTTAAATACAGTTAAAAACAGTAATATTGTGAAATATTATTACAATTTAAAATACTTTTTTTTTCTATTTCAATATATTTTAAAATGTAATTAATTCCTTTGATGCAAAGCTGAATTTTCAGCATCGTTAAAGGGTTAGTTCACCCAAAAATGAAAATGATCCCATGATTCACTCACCCTCAAGCCGTCCTAAGTGTATTTGACCATCTTCTTTCCGACGAACACAATCCGAGATATATTTAAAAATATCCTGGCTCTACCAAGCTGAAGTGAAGCGATGAGGTTTTGCAAGAAAAATATCCATATTTAAAACTTTATAAACTAAAATAACTAGCTTCCGGCAGAAGACCCATACGCATTCTGTGCAAGTCGACTTGCGCCAAATGAGTAACCCCTGAAGCGATGTATGACACTGGATATAGGAGTATCATAAGCTTGGACGTCTCTCACGGTTTAAACAAATAGGGCTGTGCCACAAACTCAAACTCCTCTTCTCTTATATAGAAATTCTCTGACATTTCTCTTTGAAATTTTTCATTTTAGACTTTAGACCGGTGTTTTGTTTTGCTCTCTCCTCTGCGCTTCTGTAGATTCGTTATTGCATCATGTGTGAGAGGTTACTCATCCGCTGCAAATCGATGCGTACGGCGGGAAGCTAGTTATTCTAGTTAGTAAAGTTTTAAACATGGACATTTATCTTATAAAAACCCATTGCTTTGTTGTAGAAAGCCTTTATTAACCCCCTGGAGCTGTATGGATTATATTTATGATGTATGGATTAATTTTTTTTGACCTTCAAAACAGGCCTCCCGTTCACTCCCATTATAAATCCTGGAAGGGCCAGAATATTTTTAAATATATCTCTGATTGTATTCGTCTGAAAAAAGATTTCATTTTTTCATTTTTAGGTGAACTATCCCTCTAACGCCCATTCACACCAAATATGACAATAACAAGAAATATATAGTTCTAAAAACTGTTCTAAATATAAAAGAATAGCAGAGTCCACACCACAGCTGTAATGATAAACAGTAACGTTGGAATCACTTTCAGAACAATTTTTTTCCAGCTGATGTATGATAAAACATTGACAGCCAATCAGAGTTCATCCTGCTTTAAAGAGCATGAGCATTTAAAGTGGCAGAAAACGTAACTGCAACGGGCGCTTAGAATAAACAGAACGATATCTTGCATTAGTGTGGATGCTAATATAGTTATCATTATAGTTATCGTTCTTGGTGTGAATCAGCCTTTACTCAGGTCTTCAGTGTCACATGATCCTTAAAAAAACATTTTAAATATGCTGAATTTCTGCTCAAGAAACATTTCTTGTTATTATCAATGTTGAAAACAGCAATGTGACGCAAGGCGCAGCGCAAGTGTGTTTGCTAGTTTGCGTCCGTCCGGCGCCGTTCGCACATTTGCGCTAATTAGTGCGCCCATGGGCGTGCTGGTCTAAAAAAAGAGGTGTGTTCAGGCGCATTGCTATTTTAAGGAGCTGAAAATAGACTGCGCCATAGACCAACTCAAACCTGGTCTAAAGTCTAAAGTCAATGGTGCAATATTTTTTTGTTAGAGCGCGTTGGTAGAAACTGCGCCTCTGGGCGCGTCCACAGTGCGCGTTGACTTTGCTTATTACACACAGGGATGCGCATCACACAAACATGCCAAATATTAAAAACAAAAGGATTACAGTGTAAAAGAATATTATTGTGTAGGCTACATAAATATAAAAATGTAACTTCGTTTAACTTCTAACTAAATGTTTAACTTTGCGCACGAGAAGATCGGTTTCTTCGCTTGAAAAGCATTCAGCTTTTCCGCCAACAAATTCCGCCATGTAAATAGCAATCCGCCATGGTGCGAGCTCACCTCGCTCTTAAAGGGAATGGAAGATGACACTCTGATTGGTTTATTGAACGTTACGCCCATTACTCATTAAGAGAATAGGGACAACCCATTTCAAAAATGCGCCCCGACGCACGGACCATTTTTCCGTCGTTAAAATAGCAAAAGTGGATTTGGACACGCCCTGAGTGCACCTGCGCCGTGCGCTTTACACTTTGCGTTTAGATCGTTAAAATAGGGCCCTAAGTCTTTATCTTTTTTGATCAGTTTAATGCATCCTGCATAAAGAAAAGTATTCATTTCTTTACCCTTACTGACCACAAACTTCTGAATGATAGTATATTTAAACATCTAAAACATTTTCTATGAATATCACAAATTATTAATTCTGATTTTTTTAAATAATTGAATAGATCTGGACAAAAATAGCTTGATGTCTTTGACCCAGTTGTCTGACATTATTTTGAATATATTTATTAGTTACGTGCATATATATATATATATATATATATATATATATATATATATATATATATATATATATATATATATATATAAAATTTAAAAGTTTTATATATACATATAAAAGTAATTTACAGTTTTTGCTAAGGTTCTCCTTACCACATGTGTATGTCAGACCACCTCCAAAATTAAACCTGTTGGGCTTAATGTCTTTTCTTTGATTCCCCTGAACAGGAATGATTTGGACGGAGTGCAAGGAGGTTTGGGCCGATGGGCCGCGTGAATACATTATGCATTTGTGGAATGTGTTAAACTTTGGCATGCTGTCGGTCTTCGTGGCATCATTCACTGCGCGGCTCATGGCTTTCCTGCGAGCCTCCCATGCACAGCTGTATGTGGATTTGCATGTGACCAATGCAGACTTGATCAATGCCTCATTACCAGCAGACGTGGCCTACTTCACTTATGGTATGTCACAAAAATAATATATACATTCAATACATAAAAATCTAAAGAACTGTAACATACCAGTATAAAAGTCCAGAAGTCCTGTTTCTGTTCTCAATGAAATGCTAATAAAAGTTGCACAGACTTTCTTGCAGCTGTCTGAAATGAAACAAAATGCTGCCATCAAGTGGTGACACCAAAAATTGCTTCCTCTCTCTCAGCCAGGAACAGGTGGCTTCCCTCAGATCCTCAGCTCATCTCTGAGGGGTTGTACTCCATCGCTGTGGTACTCAGTTTCTCTCGTATCGCCTACGTTCTGCCAGCCAACGAGAGTTTCGGACCCTTACAAATATCCCTTGGGCGCACTGTTAAGGATATTTTTAAATTCATGGTCATATTTATCATGGTCTTCCTTGCCTTCATGATCGGCATGTTTAATTTGTATTCCTACTACTTAGGAGCAAAATACAACCCTGCTTTTACCACGTAAGTCCACAAAAGGATAATAAAAATTATAACAGCAATTATTACATTTTAGATTAACTTATTAAAGGGATAGTTAACCAAAAATGTATCCAGTGGAACACACAAGGAGATATTTTGCAGAATGTTCAGGCTGCTCTTTTGTGATCAGTGGCTGTCAAGCTAATAAATTAATTAATTAATCAAACTATTCATAAAAGTACTTTAAAATTAGTCTATATGACTTACGCACTATTTTCCAATTCTTCTGAAGACATACACAACAGTTCAAAATTTTGGGGTCTGTAAGATAGATATATACAGTGGCATGAAAAAGTATGTGAACCCCTTGCAGAATCTGTGAAAATGAGAATTATTTTAATAAAATAAGAGGGATAATAAAAAATGCATGTTATTTTTTGTTTAGTACTGTCCTGAGTAAGATATTTTACATAAAAGATGTTTGCATTAAGTTCACAAGACAAAACAATAGCTGAATGTATTAAAATAACCCCATTCATAAGTATGTGAATCATTGATTCTCAATACTGTGTGTGGTTACCTGATGATCCACGACTGTTTTTTTGTTTTGTGATGGTTGTTCATGAGTCTCTTGTTTGTCCTGAGCAGTGAAACTGAGCTCTCTTCTTCAGAAAAATCCTCCAGCTCCTGCAGATTCATCAGTTTTCAAGCATTATTGCATATTTGAACCCTTTCCAGCAGTGACTGTAGGATTTTGAGATCTGTGTTTTCATACTGAGGACAACTGAGGGACTCAAACACAACTATTAAAAAAGGTTCAAACATTCACTGATGCTCCAGAAGAAAACACGATGCATTAAGAGTCGGGGGCTGAAAACTTTTGAATTCAAATATCAAGGTAAATTGTACTTTATTTTTCTGCCGGGAAACAAGCAAGTATCTTCTGTTGCTTCCGAAGGGCATTACTAAATGAAAAACAATGACATTTAAACAAAAAATTGTGACATCTTCATCCTGTTCAAAAGTTTTCACACCCTGACTCTTAATGCATTGTGTTTCCTTTTGGAGCATCAGTGAATGTTTGAACCTTTTTTAATAGTTGTGTTTGAGTCCCTCAGTTGTCCTCAGTGTGAAAAGATGAATCTCAAAATCCTACAGTCACTGCTGGAAGGGGTTCAAATATGCAAAAATGCTTGAAAACTGATGAATCTGCAGGACCTGGAGGATTTTTCTGAAGAACAGAGCTCAGTTTAACTGCTCAGGACAAACAAGAGACTCATGAACAACCATCACAAAACAAAAAAACGGTGGATCGTGGATCATCAGGTAACCACACACAGTATTGAGAATCAATGGTTCACATACTTATGAATGGGGTTATTTTAATAAATTCAGCTATTGTTTTGTCTTGTGAACTAAACGCAAACATCTTTTATTTTATTATTTTTGTTTGTTTGTTTGTTTTTTGTTGTTTTTTTTTTTTTTTTGTTTAGTACTGTCCTGAGTAAGATATTTTCCATAAAAGTTTTTTTTTTTTTAAATTAATGCTTTTATATTTAGCAAGGGTGCAAGAACATTAACAAAAAGTAAACACATTTATAATGTTAAAGTCCTATTTTAAATAAACTGTGTTCTTTTGAAATGTCTATTTATCAAAGAATCCTAAAAAGAAAAGCAACACAGTTTCTATAAAATATACTGTATTAAGCAGCACAACTGTTTTCAACGTTGATAATAAGAAATGTTTCTTGAGCAGCAAATCAGCATACTAGAATGATTTCTAGACTGGAGTGATGATTATGAGATTTCAGCTTCAACATCACAGGAATAATTGAAAATATATTAAATAAATCATATAAATTATAAATATATTAAAATAGAAAACTGAAAACTGTCATCTTAAATTGTAATATTAACAATATTACTGTTTTTACTGTATTTTCAATCAAATAAAGCAAAAAAAAAAAAACTTACAGACTCCAAACTTTTGGAACGGTTATTGTATAATAGCTTCTGTGAAAAAAAAAAAAAGAAAAAAAATAAGCTGAAAATCTTTCCCTCAACTCTCAAATTAATACAATTTTGGTGTTTGAAAAGAGCAGCTCAGAAAATATCTCAAAAATACTGCTTTTTGTGTTCATCCAATGAAAGGTAGTCATGCAGGTTTTGGATGTTAGTAAATTATGATGCAATTTAAGAAGTATTTGTGAATGTTTCCTTGTTGTTTTGCATGTATGTTTCTGTTGCAGGGTAGAAGAAAGCTTTAAAACGCTGTTCTGGTCCATCTTTGGTTTATCTGAGGTGATCTCTGTGGTCTTGAAGTACGATCATAAGTTCATTGAGAACATTGGTTACGTGCTTTATGGGGTCTATAATGTCACAATGGTGGTGGTCCTGCTTAATATGCTCATAGCCATGATTAACCACTCATACCAGGAAATTGAGGTGAGACAAATGTATTTTGAAAACAAATAATAATACTTCAAATGATAATTTGTCATAATAGATACGTTTTTGTGTGCATGACAACAGGAGGATTCTGATGTAGAATGGAAGTTTGCTCGTGCAAAGCTGTGGCTCTCCTATTTTGATGAAGGCAGCACTCTTCCACCCCCGTTTAATCTAATGCCCAGCCCCAAATCCTTCTATTACATGGCTCAGCGCACCAAAGCATGCCTAGTGAGTTTATGCAAGGCCAGGGTCCGTAGCAACAGCAGCCAGCAGGACATGGGAATGGCCAATTCACGGTCTAAGGTCAGAGGTCAGCAAGGGTTTTCAAATTGTTCAAATCGAGAAATGGCCATTCTTAATTTTTATATCTTTACAGCTTCATCGGTTTCGATCTTACCAAGCACAAGAGGGATTCACAGTTAGAAATCCCATCAAACACCCCACACGATATCAAGTACTAATAGATTTTTTTTATCCTAAAATGTTCCTGTACATGAATTGCCACGCAAAACCTTATTCTAAACCTTCTCTCGTAGAAACTCATGAAGCGCCTCATCAAGCGGTATGTCCTGAAAGCCCAAATTGACAGTGAAAGTGATGAGATCAATGAAGGTAAGATTTACCCGTTTTATTCACTCAACAAATTTCTTCATCCATTAGTGTCTCTTGCCTGATTTACATTTGCCCTAAAATACATTTCGGTAACTGATGTTTTACATGCCAGATCACATACATCTCAAGTGATAAACCCCTGAAGTATTAAAGTGTACCTATTATGCTATTTTAAAAGTTCAACATTTTGTTTTGGATGCCTCCTTACAATAGGATTTCATGCATCCAAGTTCAAAAAACACTTTTATTTTCTCATAATATCACCTTTTTTTCTCAGTGTCTGAAACTGTTTGTTAAAGGGATAGTTCACCAAAAAATGAAAACTTGGTCATCATTAAACCTGTATGAGTTTTTTTTTCTTCTGTTGAACGCAAAAGAACATATTTAAAGGTGCCCTAGAACCAGTTTTTACAAGATATAATATAAGTGTAAGGTGTCCCCTTAATGTGTCTGTGAGGTTTCAGCTAAAAATACCCCATAGATTTTTTTTAATTAATTATTTTAACTGCCTATTTTGGGGCATCATTAACTATGCACTGATTCAGGCTGCGGCCCCTTCAAGAGATGCGTTCCCTCTGCCCCACGAGCTCTCGACTATACATTGCATAAACAAAGTTCACACAGCTAATATAACCCTCAAATGGATCTTTACAAGATGTTAGTCATGCATACTGCATGCATGCATCCGATTATGTGAGTATAGTATTTATTTGGATGTTTACATTTGATTCTGAATGAGTTTGAGGCTGTGCTCCATGGCTAACGGGCTAAAGCTAACATTACACACTATTAGAGAGATTTATAAAGAATGAAGTTGTGTTTATGCATTATACAGACTGCAAGTGTTTAAAAATGAAAATTGCGACGGCTCTCTTGTCTCTGTGAATACAGTAAGAAACGATGGTAACTTTAACCACATTTAACAGTACATTAGCAACATGCTAACGAAACATTTATAAAGACAATTAACAAATATCACTAAAAATATCATGTAATCATGTATCATGTCAGTTATTATTGCTCCATCTGCCATTTTTCGCTATTGTCCTTGTTTGCTTACCTAGTCTGATGATTGCTGTGCAGCTCCAGACGTTAATACTGGCTGCCTTTGTCTAATGCCTTGAACATGGGCTGGCATATGCAAATATTGGGGTCATACATATTAATGATCCCGACTGTTACGTAACAGTCGGTGTTATGTTGAAATTCGCCTGTTCTTCGGAGGTCTTTTAAACAAAGGAGATTTACACAAGGAGGAGGAAACAATGGTGTTTGAGACTCACTGTATGTCATTTCCATGTACTGAACTCTTGTTATTCAACTATGCCAAGGTAAATTCAATTTTTGATTCTAGGGCACCTTTGAAGAATTTTGGTAATTAAACAGTTGATGGTAGCCATTGACTTCCATAGTAGGAAAAAAATACAATTGAAATCAATAGCTACTATCAACTGTTTAGTTACCAACATTCTTTAAAATATCTTCTTATAGAAAAATGAAACTCATACAGGTTTGGAACAACATGAGGGTGAGTAAATGATGATAGAATCTGTATTTTTGGGTGAACTATCCCAGTCTCTCGAAACCCCACCTTTCTGAGAGCCGACTCTGCTCTGATTGGTCAGATGGCCCAGTCTGTTGTGATTGGTCGACCATTTACAGTTTGTGCCAGAAACAAAACGCCTATTACCATATCTGAATTTCAGCTCTGGAGGCGTCAGTTTTACCATATCAATTCGAGCTCGAGTCCCCATCCTTTGGAAGCGCATGCAAAGTGATTACTTTCTCATGGCAGCGTCTTCTCAAACATGTTGACAACATGAACCAAAACTCCTCTAGGCCTCAGCTACAACAGTGTTTAAGGGCAGGTCGACGTTGTATGTGGGCAGCCAATGAAGACCATAGCCTGGCATTATGCAGATCTGTTACAAACCTATGTAGGTTCATGGTAGAAGTAAGACTGGATTTACTGACGACACATTTCAGGCAGTTCAGAAGCACTTCTTTCTTTTGGGAGACAGTAATTTATCGAGCCATTATCATACCATTTATTGAGCACTTTGAACTAGGGGTGTTCGATTCCAGGTTTTTTGGTTGACTCCGACTCCCACTGTGGGAGTCGATGGAATCGACTCCTCGACTCCATTTACCGTACATCAAAAAGCGTCATAAATAAGCCTGGCAGTCCACACACTTAATTTATTTTTCCCCTCAATCCCCTCAATAAAACAACACACGTTTAGCGAGACTGTCCAAATTAGTCCAATTTAGAGATGACTTGATGAGTACGATCAATGTTGCTAATTGCCGATGCCTAATTTTACCGAGAGAAAAGTCACGAAAAACATCTGTGGTCGAATATTATGTCAGAATTAAATGAACGAGAAAGCAGGGATTCTTTAATGAATTCATATGGTCGAGGGATGGCGCTAAACGCACATGATCATTGTCTTAAAAGTACTTGGACATGAGAGTTAAAGAAACTAAAATTAATACAGTACATAAAAACTGCATACAATAATGTACACTTATTAATGTTTTTATTGTTAATGTGAGTTTTTTTTTATTATCATTTTTACGTATGGTTAGTTTAATGAACACTGTTAACTATGGAAAATCAAATCTATATTTATTGCAATAATATAAGGTACCATCAATACTAAAGCTGACACGGAGGTATGTATAATTACAAACTAAAGTCACTACGACTGTTATCTGTTTCTAAAGTAAGCTAAATGTATGTGACAAGGTTTCTACGCCAGCTCTCTGACGCGATTCGTCAGTGTCCGAATTCCTCGCTTCATTTCGTTCACTGCTTGATTAGTGTACTTAACCATAGACATTATGCAGCCTATGGATTCGAGAATCAGTAAACAAGTGAGCGATTCCGGACACAGCAACAGAGTCGACACCGAGAGTCGATTCCTGTGCTGGAGTCGACTCCGACTCTGGGGCTATTCAGAGTCGAGGAATCGGACGACTGCTGGGTTTTGTCCATTTTCAACCCAACTTGGGTTGTTTTTAAACCAGTGTTTTTTATAGTGTAATATCCAAAAAAGCATAATAGTGGAACTTTAAAAAGATAACTGTGATATAGGAGCCAGATTTTTCTTGAAACCTGTCAAACCCTTGTTTTCACATTTCTGTTCTCCACAGGCGAGTTGAAGGAAATCAAGCAGGACATTTCCAGCCTCCGCTATGAGCTCCTGGAGGAAAAGTCACAGGCCACTGAAGAACTTGCTGAACTGATCCAGGAGCTTGGAGACAAACTCAGCAAAGGAACCAAGAGACCATGAAAAATGAACTCTTGTGAATGTAGCTGAAAGTGTCGTAGGCCGAAACTCCAGCTCATTAAATACAGATTTGCTAAAATATTTAGTTTAGATACAAACTTTAAAGTCTCTTTATACTCTCAAGACTTTAGTTTGTGAAGTAGGTATGATTTGTGGTTGCCATTGGGGTGTAGGATGCAATTTAATAAAGTAGTTCTAGTCACTCGGGAGAGATGCAATGCTATATGATAATACCAATAATTTCAGATGAATTTATGACCACAATACCTACTGTTAACACAAAATCAGTACAGCTAAATGTGTTGAAAATTATGACATTAGTCCTGGTCCCGGAGTATCCCAGTGCTGCACATTATGGTCTTGGAGGCTTGACTTACGAGCTTATGATATAAATAAAAAGATGTGTTATAATAACAAAGACATGTGCATGGGGAACTCCAGGACCTGGACAGAGACGCAATAGCATTTGTTTATTTAAATAATATGTGTATGATGACTACTGAATTGCAATGTACAAATAGAACCATGTACAAGGGTAAATCTCACAAAACCTGTCAAAAACATGTCCAAGTCATATTTCACCCTAAACTCATGAGAAAGAAATACATCATTATATTTTTGACTGAAGAAAATGAAGCCTTTTTTTTAAAGGACTGTTAAAGTTGGCATGAAACTGTTGTGATAGTCTTTTCTTCCTTATTGTTACGTATATCTGAGTGAAACATGAAAGGAAAAACAGGAAAAATATAGGGTGGGACTTGAGTATGTCTATTGAGTGGAAGGTTGTGGTTTGCTCATCCCCGGTGCCATGAGGGGGCAAAAGGGGTAACATACCCTAGCTCATCACCAAATCCCCCCAGCCCGGAACACAATGGCCCCCTCAAGAATTATTGTTGCATGTCCTGGGTTTGAGGTGATGCGAGTGACAGATTGTCCTGACCTTGTGCCAGTAAACCTGTCAACAGAGAAGAGAAGAGATGTCACTGCAAGAAGGAGGAGGAGTTATTTTGATTATAGATTATGAGGTCACTTGAATATTAACAATAATATTATTAATAATAATAAATAATGATGTGCACAGATAAATAATTTATAAAAGTACTGTAATCTTCCATAAGAAATTTCAAGTTTGATTTCATGATGAGGTTTTTGAAAAATCTAATTTCTCAGGAAAATAATGTCACAATGCAAATCTTAATGGTAGGCTTGTTTTTTATGTAAGATACAACATGAAAACAACAGGGCTATGTGTGGTAGTACTGAACATTATTATAATGTATTTTCAGTATAATACATTTCAATATATATATAATATAATATAAAAATAAAATTATGTTGAAAGTTACTGGTTGTACTTAATTTTTTTTATACAATAATTAATGAAAATCTATTTGTAAAATAATGTAACATTTTCTCAGGTTATTATTTAAATAAAGAAACAAGTTTTGCTGATTTTAAACAAGTAAAAAAATAACAATGTGCTTCCCACAAAGAGTCCGAAATCATATTTCAGTTACTTCAAAAGAAATTGGCAGCTATAATTTGTTCATAAAGAAAATTAAGCCCATTATTATTATTATATACGATTGTATTATTATTGTTGTTTTTGTGTCATTATTGTCATGACTGACAAGCAATTTTAAATTACAAAAAAAAAAATGCATTACAGTAATGAAGGAGGCTAAATGTTCATTATGGTAAGGAAGATAATGCGAAACAATAATGCAAAAATAACATCTGGGCTGCGCTTCTCAAAAGCAGCGCATTGGTGCCAAATTCTGCCAATGGTTCTACGATTTAGGCAAACTCAGCCCTGGATGTTTTCGTACGAAAACCACCCTCAAACACCTCGTTGTGTTCTGAATCTGATGAGACCCACAGTCATTGTTTCAACCTTTTTTGTTTGACATGAAAATCCTCCAATCACGCAGCTCCAACTACACCCCCATGCGTGGCGTTTTCAGGAAGTGATACTAAATGGAATTTCTGCCTTTCCCCACGTGAGCCTCCATCGAAGCACCACGCGCAGCAAGACCAAACCGGCTGCTAACGATAAGTATATCACGTCACTGGGAAACAGCGGCGAGCGAGCTCTGGACCACAAAATAACTGCCGTACGGACGCGGCGGAGCGGATCATTCTAGTCTGTGAGTAACGTTTACGCTGCAATAATGCCTGTTAGTAAAAACGCTGCGAGTAATTTAATCACGTGTTGAAGATAAAATAATTTTGAAAGGATGGTTTTGCACGAGCGGCGCGTGGCAGCAGGGATGTTCTCGGGCGCGAGAGGCCCGCGCGCAGGGCTGCGTTAGCCAGTTAGCGCATCAAACTTTGGTCGCTCTTTTTTCTTCCACCCACAATAAGCCTTCTTTTAATCAAGTAACAATTCTGTCTGATCTATTCAGATATCCTTGTGAATGATCCGCCTTTAAAATCTCTGATAATTCAAACACTTCGCGTTAGCAAGCTAAAGTTGGATTCTCTTTTTCAGCAGGTCCAGACAGCGCGAGGAAGATGGCGGACGACCCCAGCGCAGCGGACAGGAACGTGGAAATTTGGAAGATTAAGAAGTTGATCAAAAGCCTTGAGGCGGCTAGAGGGTGAGGCTCGCTTTGTCAGTTCCTCTATATTTGTATACAGGTGTTGAATGACAAACAACAACACCTCTGATGTGCGATTTGATTCGTTCTTTGGGGGGACCACATGCTAACCAGCTTGCTAACAGCTGTTGTAGAGAGCAGCATGGTGGACAGAGAACGACACCGCGCATTGTACAGCTCTTTATTTCCAAAATATTGCGAGTTGTATGATAAAGAGCGGGAAATGTTATATGTGGTGTCGTTTGAAATGTCAAGCACCTTCGGGACGACGCCTTTAAGCAGGCTGGTGGAGGTGACGTGTGTTTTATGGGAGAAACTGCTAAATAGCCTAGATGTTTTGGGATTTTGTGAAATAATAATAGTAATAATAATAATTATTATTATTATTTTTATTACTATTTAAATGTTGGATTGTATCATCACGGTGCTATATGTTGTTTTAGTTGTCTTAGTGTATTAATTCAACCAGTCGCCATGAGGAATTGAATGTTAAAGACATAACGTTAGTTTAAACCAAAAATTAAATTTCTGTCATTTACTCACCTATTAAGCCGCTATGACTTTATTTCCATGTATATAAAAATACATCAAATATAAAAAGGTCTTACAAAATGTTAAGTGCCAGTCACCATTAGTTTTGTTCCATTGTTTTTACAGTGAAAGTGAATTTCAGTTCTCAGCTGTCAGTTGAATGACAGCCTTTTTTTTTTTTTTTTTTTTACAACATGAATAAATTAAGAGGTGAGCTACCCGTTTAATGCTCACTCAAATGTACTGAATATAACTTGACAAATATACTCCTAAACAGTTTAGATTGTCAAAGTGTCAAGTTAGCATGATGCTTATACACTACTGTTCAAAGGAACATTAAATTGATCAAATGTGACAGTAAAGATATTTATAATGTTTCAGAAGATTTCTATTTTAAATAAAGGCTGTTCTTTTGAGCTTTCTATTAAACTAATTCTGGGGGGGGGGGGGTGCATTGTTTCCACAAAAATATGCAGCACTGCAACTGTTTTCAACATTGATGATAATAATAAGAAATGTTTCTTCAGCAGCAAAGCAGCATATTAGAATGATTTCTGAAGGATCATGTGACACTGAAGACTGGAGTAGTGATGCTGAAAATTCAGCTTTGCCATCACAGGAATAAATTACATTTATAAGTATATTCACATAAAAAAACACTTATTTTAAATTGGAATATTTCACAATGTTAACAAAACAAATCTTACTGACCTCAAACTTTTGAACGGTACTGTATGTTCAAGAAAAGGTCTCAGACTGTTATATATTCGCTTCTTCCTCAGAAATGGCACCAGTATGATATCCCTCATCATCCCACCTAAGGATCAGATCTCGCGTGTTGCGAAGATGTTGGCCGATGAGTTTGGCACTGCTTCGAACATCAAGAGCAGAGTCAACAGACTGTCTGTGCTGGGAGCCATTACCTCTGTACAGCAGAGACTCAAACTCTACAACAAAGGTAAATATGTGGGTTTATTTTCATCTAAGAGCCATTTAACTTCTCAGATGATGGAATTTAATTGTACCCAGCATATTTAAGTTTTCCAAAATGGTGCAGTTAAAACATAATCTGGCAGTTGATATACATTTGCTGTGTATGTGTGGGTATGATAGAGCGTGGCCCCTGATTTAATCTTTTAGGTGTGGTCTCTCCTGATCCCTTCTCACGAGTTTGCCGTTTATCTTGCAGTGCCTCCTAATGGCCTGGTTGTGTATTGTGGCACCATTGTGACAGAGGAAGGCAAAGAGAAGAAAGTAAACATTGATTTTGAGCCTTTTAAACCAATCAACACATCCTTGTATTTATGTGACAACAAGTTCCATACTGAGGTATATCTATCTATCTATCTATCTATCTATCTATCTATCTATCTATCTATCTATCTATCTATCTATCTATCTCATTTACACTTGGCATTAACATGTGACCTGTATCTGGGTATTATCCACATACTCTGAAAAGACGAGTGTAAAAGTGTTTGTGATCGGAATGTTATTTGACCTGTGTTTCCTGTTACCGAGGTAGTCGAGGATGCGTTGTGATCAGATCTCAGTGTAATGTAAATGAAATCTAGCCATCGTATCTGCATTTACAGGTTGAAGTCATATGAACCGCTGCATGTAGCTAGGTATTTTTGCGAGACAGTCGAGGACAGAGTAGAATTTACATTGTCTGTAAAGGATGCACAATCTTCGCACCACATCTGGCAACGATTTCAGACCCATGTGTCCTTTTACCATTTTGATCGTGGCATCTATGCAATGTAGGCCTATTATTATTTGCAGCCTCCTCATTTTACGAGATTTGAAACTTGTAGCCCGCCACTGCAAATAGTTTTTAAAAGAATCCCCACCACTTTGCACCAGGACTATTTTTCCATTACAGGCTTATTTTAAATATTGTGTGGGAAACCGAGATCTGATCAGTTATCCGGATACCAGTGGTGGACAGTATGTATTTTTACTTTGTTACTGTACGTTCTTCAAGTTTCTGTACTTTATCTGAGTATCTTTATACTAGAAAGCTTTTACTTCACTACATTCCAAAGCAGCATAACTTACTTTTTACTCCTACATTTTGTTATTTTGAACTGAAGAAATCGTCACCTGCTCAGATGCTGTAGCAGTGTCTGATTCATGAACGAAGATTCTTTTCAGTTGACCTGTTAGATCAATTTTGGACCAATATGATTTCTTCTGTTCTCAAGTCAAAAACTCACTGATTCAAATGATTCAGTCAGAGTCGCCAGTTAGCGATTCACTGAATTCACAAGTTTGGCTCAAGGCACTTTTCCACAGTGTTGTATGACTCGGCTCACTTTACTTGGGCTCGGTTTGCTTTTCCATTGCAGTTTAGTACCGCTTCAAAGTGGGTGGGATAGAGACTGATTGTTATAGTTGCGCTGCCTGCCACCTCGTCCACTGACCACAATATAGCCTTTTTTTTTTTTTTTTTTCAATTTGCATTTGACGGTTGATTTAAAGCAAGTCGTTTAAATAAAGTTGTGCAAACAAATGGTACTGTGGTGGCTGTTTGTGACTATTTAAAGGGAATATTCACACAAAAATGAAAATTACCCCATAATTTACAAACTTAAGCTATTCTAGGTGTATATGGCTTTCTTCTTTCAGCCAAACACAGAGTTATATTAAAAATATCCTGGCTCTTCCAAGCTTTATAATGGGAGTGATTGAAGGATGAGATTTTGAAACCCAAAATGTGCGTCCATCAATCATAAAATGTACTTCACGCGGCTCTAGGGGTTTAATAAAGGCCTTCTAAAGTGAATCGCTGTGTTTGTGTAAGACAAATATGCTTAGTTAAGTATTTATAAAGTAAAAATAACGAGATTCTAGCGCAACAGGCATACGCATTTGATTTACGTCTAAAAGTGTTAACTTCCGCGACGCGTAGTACACACTAGCCACGTTTCCACTGCTGGGCCAAAGGCGGGCATGCTAGTGCGTGCCAGGGCTGGTCGCGTTTCCAGTGTCACTTCCGGGGGTTGATCGTGCCTCTTCGGTGCTTCCTCGGTGCCAAAGGCACAGGTTTTTCGGCCCGCCGAAAACCTTGGTCCAAAGCGGGCCAGCTGGGGCTTGAGGCTCGGTCGAGGTGAAAGGCGGAGCTAATCATAGTCGGGTGATGGTTAACACGCTGAAATGGGTTGGGTTGGGTTGGGTTGTGTGACGTTTGATCAAGGGAGGTGTGTTTAAGGGCGGTTTTTAGATCATCGCTGCGGAGCTAGTGGACCGACAGTGGAAACGCAACTTGATTTTTGCCTCGGTGCCTAAGGTCTGTGGCCATAGGCCCAGCCCCGCACGCTGTTAGCCCTGGCTCGCACTGGCCCGACAGTGGAAAAGCAGCTAATGTCATGAGGTTCTACACTACGTCATGACGTACTACGTTGTGTCCTACGTTATAATGCGTAGTACGTCATGTCATTGTGTACTATGTCATGGAAGTTGATGCTTTTTAGGTGTAGGTTGAATGCCTATGGCTGCCACACCGGAAGCTCGTTATTTTACTTTAGAAGGCCTTTATTAACCCCCTGGAGCTGCGTGGAGTGCGTTTTATGATTGATGGATGCACTTTTTTAGGCTTTAAAATCTCATCCTTCAATCACTCCCATTATAAAGCTTGGGTGAGCCAGGATATTTTTAATATAACTCTTGTGTTGAAAGAAGAGTCCTATACACCTAGGATGGCTTGAGGGTGAGTAAATTATGGGGTAATTTTCATTTTTGTGTGAACTATCAGGTTTGGTGTCTTGTTGCAAATCCAGTGATGCTGGTAGTGACGATTCTCTCTGACCCATCAGTGATCTGCAGTGTTTACATGTGACATTTTAGTATCAGTACGGCTCACTTGGAACCTCAAGTGAGGTGGTTCTAAAGTACTAGGTACTGTACACTTTGGAAAAACCCCCAAAAGTGAGCTGTACCATGCAGTGGAAAAGCGCCAAAAATGAGCTAAGAATGGGAGATTCTTGTGCACCTGCGACTGATGGCACGAAAAGTTACGAATGCTGATTTTTAGGAATTATTGTAAATGAATCACATTTAGGTCATGACTGTCAGTTGTCAGTCTGCTATAAAAGGGTGAGCTTTTTAAGCCAATGGAAATGCTTAATGAGGATGTGGTTTTATTGGCCGTGTCCTGAATGGCTGATTGACTTTTTTGGATCACTGTGATCACATGTTAAGTCCAAGTGTAAACTCTGTCTATCTGTCCATCTATGCATCTATCTATCTATCTGGTAAAACCTTGTAACGGCTATTATAATTTTGTATGTTCACAGGCTCTAACAGCTCTGCTGTCAGACGACAGCAAGTTTGGCTTCATTGTGATTGATGGTAGTGGTGCCCTGTTTGGGACTTTACAAGGCAACACAAGGGAGGTGCTGCACAAATTTACTGTGGACCTGCCCAAAAAGCACGGTAAACATGTCTTCAAATCGCTTGCTGTGACTCTTTTTGTTCTTTTATAGGACTTTTAATTCACACACTTGTTTCCTCTGACGTTTCTCTAGGTAGAGGAGGACAGTCCGCTCTTCGATTTGCACGTTTGAGAATGGAGAAGAGACATAACTATGTGCGTAAAGTAGCGGAGACAGCTGTGCAACTCTTCGTGTCCAATGACAAGGTCAATGTGGCAGGACTGGTTCTCGCCGGATCGGCTGACTTTAAGACTGAGCTCAGCCAGTCAGACATGTTTGATCCAGTATGTTGTCTTACCATCAACCGATTAGCAAACTTTTTGGTTCTTTTCTGACTTTGGTTTTTCTGTGCATTTAATTCAGATTTTTGGTTCTTTTCTGACTTTGGTTCTTCTGTGCATTTAGAGGTTACAAGCGAAGGTTCTGAAGCTGGTTGACATATCATATGGAGGAGAGAACGGTTTCAACCAGGCCATTGAGCTCTCAGCGGAAGTGCTGTCCAATGTCAAGTTCATCCAAGAAAAGAAACTAATAGGTAGTTAATCCAAGAAGCATTTACAGGCTTGATCAAGGTGATAGACATGCAGGGAACTTTTTTTTAGGCCTAAAACACTGGGCTTTCAGTATTTTTATGGTGCTTTTTTTCTTGTGTAGTGACTTGTCTCTGATTTCAGGCCGATATTTTGATGAGATCAGTCAGGACACAGGGAAGTATTGTTTTGGAGTGGAAGACACACTTAAAGCGCTGGAGATGGGAGCGGTGGAGATTCTTATAGTTTATGAGAACCTGGACACTATGCGTTATGTCCTACGTTGTCATGGAGAAAATACTACACCAGAAAATGGTATGCACACCCTCACTCTTGTACGTGCAATTGCACAATATTTGCAAAATATAAAAGGATTCCTTTCTCATTTTAATTTCAATGCTTTTTTTATCAGATGAAAAGATACTCTATCTGACACCAGAACAGGAGAAGGACAAGTCTCATTTCACTGACAAAGAGGTAAGTAAAACCATGTCAACTAAAATTCAGATTATTGATTGTATATGATTTTCTTATTTATTATAAAAAGTAGTGCAGATGTTCCAATGGCTGGAACACTTCCCCTGAGTGACTTTGTGGAGTTATAGGGCCATACTTAAGCAAACATTGATGATCTCATGGCCTGAAATGAGACCAGCAGTCTCATTTCAGGCTATGAGATAGGGTATCATCAGCCCATTCGTACAAAGTGCATTGCAGTTCTGTTTTGATTGATTAGGATTATGCATTGCAGGTCCTTAAGTTTGAGACTACAATGAATACGTAGGATTCAAAATCTTAATTTTAGATCTCCATTTCTTAAGCAAATTTGTGACGTCTGACCATGTTAACTCAAATGGCCAGATGTTCTTGGATCTCTTTGGATCATTGTCAAGTCATGATGAAGAACATGACCTTCAGGTTTCACACAAACATGTGGAGCTCGTGCGGCGCATTAAAGCAAAAGATTGAAGTGCTACACTTAAAAATAAAGGTTCCAAAGGTTTTATCGTTGAGGTGTTTCTGGTGGGCGTTTAAGGTGCGTAATTCCAGAGATTTATGAGATGAAACTTGAAACTACTTGCAAAAGAATATGGTTTGTAGGGCTGGGATAATAAATTGATGCGTTGTGATTCATGGATTGATTCTGAGATTTTCAGAATGCATCGCGATTCTCTCTCAAATGGATTTTGGGCTTAGTTTTTAACAGCAGATGGCGCTCTAGGCTAATTTTTAACAGCACGCTCAAATGCTCACAAAGAAAAGCACTGAAGAGCGTTTGTGCGTTCAGCTGAGTCTGAAAATGTACTTGTACCTCAAAATGCTTTTATGACTCAATTACTTCACAGCAAATGTTCCAAATGCGTTTGTCCATTTGTCAGAAGTGCAAATTTGCGGATCGTGCATCAGAAATAGAAGGCAACATCTGTTTGCTGTCGGCGAATTGGCACATGTCCAGTGTAGACAGTAGGGCTGTGTATCACCAACAATGTCACGATACGATACGCATCATGATACTAAAGCCACGATACGATACGTATCACGATATGGTTCAATTTAGAATTTAAATTTCTTTTGAGCAGAGTTTAGTAACAGTAATATGTTTATTGAATAACCAGTGTTATGACAGTCATGATAACTGAAAAAAACTTTTGTTTTTGTCATTAAAAAAAAACAATGATTTAAATTAAATATAAAAAAAAGTCACAAAAAAGCTTCTTTTAAAAGCTTGCTTTTAAAGTCACTCCCTCAGTAACGTAACTGAATTGAAAATTATAGTGACACTGAAGCATATCAACAAAGCTCAATGACTAATTTCACTTGCAACAGTAAGTTGACTGTAAGAAAACTAAGTTAGTTAATTATAATCGGCTATAATATTATAATAATGTCTATACTGCCTGTTTTTTTTTTTTTTTCATCTGTAAAAATGATTTTTTTTTTTTTTGGATATCAACTAAAAATATGTTCAAGAACAACATACGTTTTTATTAACGTGGTCTACAAAATATGCGCTACATGAGTTTACAAAACACACTAACAATAAGGTTCATTTATTAAACATCAGATAACATGAACCAACCATGAGCAATACATTTGTTACTGTATTAGTTTACACATACTAATTAAATGCGCAGGTCTCCTCTCGTGCGTCCTCCCCACTGGACGAGGCCAATATCACTTTCGTTTCGCTTTCAGATATCTCTATTATATATGCCATCACTGCTTTTAACTTTCTAGATGTAATTACCAAAATCAAAACAGTCCATAAACTATATCCTCACGAAAACGTCAGTCAAGCCAGCTCGCGCCTCAACCTGAGAGATCAGCCTTCAAATTTCTCGGTTTCTGAATGGACGGTTTGGCTTGATTGATAAATGCCAACCTTCAGCCAGGATTTATATACCATCGACCTGTCCTAAAACGTTAGCACGCTTTGATCGATGATTTGGAGATCGCGTGTTTCTCCGTTCGAGAGTGTCACATGGCGTCACGTGATTGGCGAGATTTAAAAGCAAGACAGACACGATACGCAGCTGCTGTATCGATACGCGCATCGTCAGGAGTTCATGACGATGTATCGTTGTATCGATATTCTGAGCACAGCCCTAGTAGACAGAATCACTGATTATAATGGGTTCTGATATTCGCATCAGATATAGACCCCTTAAAAGTTTGTAAACATTTCAACATTTTCTGGTGGGCCGGGCTTAGCTTGAGGGGAAAAAAAGAGACTCTGGACTCAATGTTGACAAGCATTTATTAAACATAGATGCAGAAGAAGGTTCAGAACTGTCCGGATATGTACACTCACTGACTCTGCGGGACCGTGACAGCTATTTTTGTAAATTAACTTAAGTTGTGGATATTTCCTAGACAACATATGAATTACTTTTGGGTGGTTTGGGGAATTTTGTCAAGGCTTATTGTCTAATGTAACCTAACGCAGGGTTAATTATGATTATGGCTAGCAATGTGGATTATTTTAAGAGACCATTCAAAGAATGGCACACACATCTATGGCACACACATCTATCGCTGTATGTTTGTTTAACATTTAAGCTAGCTTGTGTGCTGAAAGTTGGTGACTTTTCACCTATAAAACAGAAACTTGATGATTTGTACTAGATAAAACCAACACACCATTACATATGCATTGATTATTTTACCTGATATGAAGTGTGCACTGCTAACACAAGTATTATTTCTGATCGTCTCCGTCCAGTCTGTATGCCGTATTGCATTCAACCACAATTATCTTTTTGATTTCTGTGAAGGAATGTCTGCCGGGATCTAGTGGATCTAACTAACTTTAGTTTTGAACCAAAAGTCCTGGTCCTTCTATTCTGGCAGCCAAAAACACAACAAGACGACATTTTAAAGTCAAAACCTCAAACTTTTAGCGTGCCGGCTATGAGTTCTTATTTATGTTTTGCCTCCAGCTAGAGCGGTGACTTCACAGTGACGTAGGCGATTAAGGGGTCTATAGAGTGGTGTAAACCTGCCAGTTTACACCAATGCCACTAGAACCAAGGTTGTATCATTTTCATTGCAATGGCTATTATACTTCAGTGTTTTTGTCAGTTTTCTGCTGCCAAACTTCCAGTGAAAACAAGCGTCTAGCATTCAGATAACATGCTTTTTCTTGTTTTCCAAAGGGAAAATTAATATGAATGTTTCTTGTTTGCTGATTTGGTGCTGTTATACACAATTAAAGTTTCATTGCCAAATTTCTAAAGTTTTTATTTAACTCTTATAAATATTATTTCTATTCACGTAGCTTTTTTTGCTCCTTGGAAGCTAATAATAATGATATTTGAACTATTTAGTCAAATCAAATCTGTTAGGTGGCATTCAGTGACATTCTTTTAAAATGATATATAGGTGAATCATAGTAGTAATAATATGAATAATATACAGCAAAATATATATTATAAATGTATAACACCACAGATGTGGTGTTATAGCGGCAACAGCATTTGTTTGATCAAAATATAGTAAAAACAGCGGCACAGGCAATAATGTCAGCCGCGCGTTCTCGCTCTCTTCTCTCCGACGTAGAAGTGACACACACCCGTCTCGTCTCTCTCACTCGTCTCGTTGACTCCAGTTAAATTGTGCTTGTATTGTGCATTATTTTAGTCGTTCCTGCAGGTTTTGCGCTCGCACCACTGATCTATATTAGTGGAGCGCACAAGCCGCACTCAGTCTCAAACAGCTTGTGAGTCACAAGTACCAAAATGAGAGGTTTACTGCGCTTAAACGGTCAAACACATACAACATTATGTCAAAATGCCAGTCTTGGTGAGTACCAGTTAAACACCGTCAGCTTTGGAACGTGAAATAGTTGAGAAGAACACGTTATGTAATATTGTATTGGGTCTGTGCATAAACTCTTATAGTGACAGCAGTAGTCCAATATTCCTGCTGCTGTCTGTCATGTTAATCAAAGAACAAAAGACAAAGAAAATCACATTCTGCTTTTGACTGAATACGTTTTATAACTTTAATGGTAAGCATTAATCTGTATTTAATTTTTACAATGAAGTCTACAGAAATTAATCAAATGTAAAACACTGGATGTTTTTTTACATTTGATTACTTAGATTTCTCTAGTATTTCTTACCTGTATAAACCTACTTAACCTGGAAAAACTTAGTTTCATAGCTCTTTTATTCTATTGCATTTTTTTTTTTTTGCTGTTGCTTGCTATTTTTATTTTTATTTTATTACTGACTTTTTACTTGTTTTGTTTTTTTTATGAAAAAACTTTGCATTGAAAAAAAGTAGATTTTTGTTTGTGTAAGCTGTCAATTTTAGTTCTTAGAAAGAAAATCGAAATTGGCAAAAATTGGTATCAGCAGATCACACTAACAAAAAGAAAATTGCAATCAGTGCAACTTTATTTTATTACTAGCTGAAAATTGATAATCAAGAATATTCAGGGAAGACTATATTTGTTGGGGGCAGTAAGGGACCTAGATAATGGGTAGGGGGCGCTGACCCAAAAGAGATTGAGAACTGCTGCAATAGATGAACCATTTTGGGTTCCCTAAAGACCCTTTCTGTGAACAGTTCTTAAAGGGTTAGTTCACACAAAAATGAAAATGTCATTTATTACTCACCGTCATGTCGTTCTACACCCGTAAGACCTTCGTTCTTCTTTGGAACACCACAAATTAATAGCCTGGGTGCCAGCCCAAACCACGCCCACAACATTTTTTGGCCGGGAAGTTCGGTCTGGACTCGATCCATTGTGGAGTAATTATGCTCGGCTCCCAGAAGGCCGAGCCAATCAAATTGCCAGGGCGGGCTTTAATTGATGATTGACAGGCTATCTGCGGTTACGTAACCACCCACGTCATCAAAGAGCGCTTGGATTGAATTGGTTTTCACCAACGATGACTGCAGCTGGAGAAGTAAGATGTTTAGATTCCGCTATCATGTCTGTAATAAAAGAAATCGACAGTGCATTAATTTTAAAAGACGAACAAAGAACCGCAATCAAGGCATTTGTCGATGGGAAAGATGTTTGCCGTCCTTCCAACGGGATTCGGCAAAAGTTTAAGTACAAGTTCAACATACGTCACTTACTGCGTTGCTCTGATTGGTTGTAGGTCTATCCAATTGAGTGCAGAGTTTTTTTTTTTGTTTTTTTTACTGGTTCGGTTAAGACACGCCCCATAATTCAAGTGCAATGGAGCAGTATCAGACTCACATTCTGCCTAGAATGAGTATGACGAAGTCAGGCTAACAAATTAAGATATTGTTGATGAAATCCGAAGGCTCAGTGAGGCCTCTAAAGAAAGCAAAGCCATTGAAACTGTCAAGATCCATAAAGGTACTAAAAACATATTTGAAACAGTTCATGTGAGTTCAGTGGTTCTATCTTATTATAAAGCGACAAGAATACTTTTTGTGCACCAAAAAAAAAAAAAAAAAAAAATTAACGACTTTTCAACTATATAGTGATGGGCCAATTTTCAAAACACTGCTTCATGAAGCTTTTGAGCTTTATGTATCTTTTGTTTCGAATTAGTGATTGGGATCTCCTATTAAACGACTAAACTGCTGAAATCACCTGACTTTGGCGCTCCTTTTAAAGAGATAGTTCACCCAAAAATTAAACTTGTCATTTACTCACACTCAAGTTGTTCCAAACCTATGTACATGTCTTTGTTCTGCTGAACACAAAGAAAGATATTTGGATGAATGTCAGTAACCAAACAGATCTCATCCCCCATTGACTACCATAGTATTTATTTTTCCTACTATGGTAGTCAATGGGGGATGAGATCTGTTTGGTTACTGACATTCTTACAAATATATTTCTTTGTGTTCAGCAGAGACATTTATATAGGTTTGGAACAACCCGATTGTGAGTAAATGATGACACAATTTTCATTTTGGGTGAACTATCACTTTAAAAAACAAAAAACAAAAACAAAAAAAACGTTTAAATGGTAATTTCAAGGCATAGAACATTTTTGGAAAAAATAAACCCAGAAAGTTTTGGAAAAGTCGTGGAAGTTTGTTTCAGAAATATCTGTATGAAAAATGTTTAATCGGGGCCTGAATGATTGTGAATAATGCAGTGTTTTACTCATTCCTGCAGGTTTCATGCTTATAATGTGGGAAATTACCACAAATATCTATTCACTACAAAATGTAGTTTAGATGAGTAGATGAATCCACACAGAAAATCAGATCAAATCAGTAATTTGAAAACCGCTTGAATGATTTAGCCAAATGGCTTCACTTCAGCACATCATGTCTGCACTACAAGCATGCTGCGATACAAGACATTAGCTTGCATTTCAGGACAGTTAATAAAATTGTGACATGCCCAATTGACCAATGTTGCATAGTCACAAAACTTCATCATTGCACTTTTTTTAAAAGTCTTGCCAATGTAAACGTATACGTAAACAGAAAGAAAACATGTATCAGTGTTGGATGCGTGCATTCACCATATGCACACTTGGTTGTACTGATCACTTGTTCCTTTTGTGTTATATTTACTTTGCACTATAACCAATGTGTGATGTATAATGCTAACAGTACCGTATATATGTTTGTTTTAGACGGGTCAGGAGCATGAGCTGATCGAGAGCATGCCACTGCTTGAGTGGTTCGCCAATAACTACAAGAAGTTTGGGGCCACGCTGGAAATTGTTACAGACAAAAGCCAGGAGGGCTCGCAGTTTGTGAAAGGCTTCGGAGGCATTGGTGGTAAGTAGTCTCCACATATTAGAATTTGTTAGGAAATTGAAAAATATATCAATACAGTGTTTCCCACAGGATTTTTATGTAATTATGGTGGATGGACTTTGGTGCCTCTAGGGGGGTCCGGGGGTGCATTCCATTTTAAAAATTGTTTACATTTTAAAGTTAAATTCTTCAATCTGGAGCACATTGAGAGTTAAAAATTTAGAGCTCCAACCCATATTCATTGTGAAAATGTACGCACTTCTCTTTGAGCATCGCAAACAGACATTCTTTTTTGCGATTTGATAAGGACACAAAGCCTTATCTCTCTTTCAGTTTTAGTTTGCTTGACAGCAATGGCACAAAACATGACATTAAAGACCTTTTATGTTATTATGAGAAGATTAAATATATTTTTGGGCCGCCACAGTATAAGTAATGAATGGGAAGCACTGAAATCTATTTGTGGTGGTCAACATTGATATTGTGGAGGGCCGCCACAAATAAATCAATGTATGGGAAACATTGCAATAATATAATTGTTCTTTTTCTTTCAGGAATCTTGAGGTACCGGGTGGATTTCCAAGGCATGGAGTACCAGGGAGATGATGATGAGTTCTTTGATTTAGATGACTACTAGGTAGTCGGGACTGACACACAATTCAAATATAAGATTCCCCTACCCCCCCCCCTTCACCTACCCCGCAAACGGCAGGGGAGCGAAGGAGATCGAATCAGCAGGAGGGAGGATAAGAATTTGAGAAGATGGCGGATGGTCTGCGTGTCCCTGGCTTTAGAATACAGCGACTCCATCTCTGGACTGGAAGAGGCAGAGTTTTCTCCTCTCCACTAATTAGCAGGTCATCGCAACAGCATGGCCATGGCTCGTCTGCCTGTCCTGCCTCAGCTCTTCACAAAACACTCTAGGCTTTCAGATCTACTTTTTCTTCCCTTCTAATCTCACTCCTTTCTTCCTTTTGCCTCTCCTTTTATAATGGCATCTGCTGCTGTTGTATTTTATTCAAAATGTATTATATTTTCTCTTATTCAGTGTATGAAGAAAGCAGTAGCAAACTATTAGAGCAGTACTGCTTACCTAGCCACCTCAAGCCCATTGCCAGGCCTGCGTTTTAATTTCCTGGTTAGCCCAGACTTGATTTGTTGCCTTGTTTCTGCTGTAAACCAGTGTGGTGGTGATGCACTCTGAGCCAGCGGTACACCCTGCTCCTCCCATCGCATTGTGCCCACGTTGAGGCGTGTCTAGCTCTCAAATGGACCATATTAGTAACTGGACCCATCCCTCCATGAAGACCGAGAACCATCTTTTACAGTACATTTCCCTCACTTGTTTTCCTCAGCCCCCAGGAGATGCTACTTCTCGAAATAAACTATATATGAGTGCCTGAATTTTGCAGTTTGTGAGATGTGAGCACAGTGTACCAGCATCTGGACCCTAACTTCAGCCTCCTGCTGTTTCCGAACATAAAATCTTAGCTCAAGCCTTCAGCACTCATTGGTATACTGCGGCTTTACCGGCAGAACACATGCATGGGAATGTCCTTACGGACCGATTATGGGGTGGGGGGTTACTGTGTTAACTGTGATGTGTGAGTGAGTATATGTCAGTTCGGCTGTTTAATTCCCTTTTAGAAGTCACATCCCTGAGCCTGTGACCTGCCACAGACTACAAGCCTCTAATTTCTTTCCATTTTGTCCAGTCATATTTTATTAGCAGATTGGTTTTTAGAAAGACAAGCTGCAAATCCAATGACATTTTGGACCTTTAACAATTATGGCATGATTGGTGGTCTGGCGCCTACTAAAACGAACAGATAACCTGATAATGTAAAAGGTGAAAAAAAAAAAAGGAAAAAAAAAATCCAAAACATGGGCCCACAATATTTTAGCAGATATTATGTTGTATATTTTCTCATTTTCTTTGATCCATCACTATTTTGTATAAATCATTTGTTACATCTGGACAGACATTAAACGTTCTCATTGTTTGCAAATTGCACTTATAGCTTGTTTATTTTGCAAAGCTATTTTATCTTGATTCTGAGTTTTATAGGTTCAAAGTTTGAAAAGGATGATTTCGCCTGCCAAGTTAACACATGCAGGTTGAGGAGAAAGTCTTTTAGTTATAAGCAATATAAAGGGAAAGTGAAGGTAAGTATTTTTTTTTTATGGTGCATTCAGAATTTCTGATGCATTTAAAATTAAAAAAAAAAAAATGTTTAGATCTACTTATTACTTCTGGTGGTGTTGTCATCAACATACAATCAAGGAATATTCTTAATTATGTGAATCATTGGGGATAACCCCATTCTTTACCCTAGCACCAGACGCCAGCCAATAGCTGTTCATTTTACAAAACGGACAAAACCCTTTTTGTCATTAAGTGACCAACCACGATTGTTGTTACAGATTATGATCATGACGTAGTCTGTCTGTGCCCGCTTTGTACCTTAGCAGCAGGAATTATCCAATCACAAGGCGGACAACGCCCATTTGGTCACGTTTGGTTATTTGACAGCCAATCGGTGAAATCGAATCAAGCGTTCTCTCGCCGCCTCCTTTCGTGACGTGCGTGTGTCGCAGGGCGGGGTTTCCATTTTCACTGCGAGTTTCGGGGAACAAACATGGAGCCGGAGATGGAGGACAAAACCTTAGAGCTGATGGTGAGTACTCGGCTGTGCTTTGAAAAAGCTCTTCTGGTATGTTCGGAAGACTTTCGAGTTTATAAATCCATATAACCGGTTATAAGGACAGCCTGGTTGAACATAACCAGCTTGTGGGTAGGGATCGGTTGAGTTGAGGGGGGGAAGGAGGGGTGAGGAGCGCGAGAGAGAAATGGCTGGCTAGGCTGACAGGGAGGGCCCTACTATATATCGCTGGCTCACTTGGTGGTTTTCACATCTCTCCCCCTTGATACAACAGCTGAGGCGTTAGTATACAATGCCAGCAGTTGTTCTTGGTCGTGGTTGATGATATTTATTGAGCTAGTGGCGGAGGTGGAGGGAGGGAAGCTGCCGCGGCATCGTGGTGAGTCCGAGTCTCATCGACTTTAGCCGGTGACTTGAGCTTCACTGCGGCGCCTCTGCGCCACTCACTCCTGCCTGTAATTTGGTAGTGCGGACGAGTTGTGGTTCATATGAAGTCTCAGAAACCTTAACCACGTTTAAAAGTGTTTAAAACTAAAATTTCTCTCGCGCTAAAACGCCTCGTTTACTTTTCACGACGCGTTTTAATTGGGGTTTAAAGCTGCGTAATAGGAAGTAACCGCTCGTGCTGTCAATTGCAAATGACGTTTCTGAGCCGAACGATGGGCAAATTCAAACATTGTTAACTATTACAAGAATCATGGTTGAATATGTTTCAATATTTTGGTTTTAGTAACCACACATCTTTTTTGTGAAATACAAATATTCATTGTTGATGTGAAAGAAGCAATAGCAAGCGGCTAGGTGGCTAACCGCATCAAACCATTAGCCTACGCGAACCAATAACGATATTTTCTTATTAAACTTATTGATTTTTGTTTCGGACTTTTGTGAATATAAATTTCATGATACTAACAATAAAAATAAACCGAATTCCTCCAAGTTTGTCCTTCACTAGTTGAACATCATATTTGACATGATTTGCTTCTGTGTATTCTCATATCAATTTTAATGAAATGAAGCATTTATAATCTTAATTTAAATATTTATTATAGTGCCTTTTTAAAATGACTGTATGCCTCTATTAAATATGCCCTTAATTAATAAGGCTGTCTCTGAATCAATATCTGCCAGTCAATACAATATCATTATAGAATCAGTTTTTCAGAGTGGATTTGCTTCTTGTTTCCATGGATACACTGAAAAGGGTAGGAGTGAATGCTCTCGAGTTTGTCCACTTGTATTATAAAGCTTGAGAAAGATAGATGGCTTTTGCTTGAAGATAAAAAACCACGTGCATTTGTATATAGACTGCAGAGAACTCATAATGAAACAAAAACTAATACAAATGAGACAAACACTACAAAATACTGAAACTTTATCCAACATTATTATTAATTTTATATTATTAATAATCCTGAAAGAATAATAATATTATTATTAATTTGAAATATTAACAAAAACTATAATACTACTATCTCAGTGATGGTAAAATAACACATTGATTTCACACCCCTTTGAGTCCACAGAGCTTTTGCCCAAGTTTGCTGATATTCGCGATAAGAATGGTGATTATGAATTAAAGCAGGTGCTGAGTCTTCAATATTAAGAGCGACGATATGGATCATGGCATCATCTCTGTCTTGCCTGTGTTTGGGATGTAAGCATATCCTTGTGGTGGCCTTGGCTAGGGGACAGCTGTTGACACGATACCCAAACGCCTACACACCCTGCCCGATCCCACGTCTTTACTGCATGCTGATGGAGAATCTGTCCAATTATTCAGCACACCGAGATCGTAGGCTGGTGCTCAGTCCTTTCATCTGCTTTCCAACAAACAATGCAATGAGATTATGAACATATGCAAGCAAATGACGAAAGGGTCATGTTTAGTGTCGCAGTCAAGCGGAAACCTTGTATCTCCAAATACAGTGCTTTTCAGGAAATGGAATAAAAAATGTATATACTTTTTTTTTAAATAATTAAACCGCACAGTCTGTCAAAGTTGATATTGTATCTTTATACACAGACACTTGCATATGTCATTATATCATAAGGTCAATGGATTTACAAGGTTTTTGACTCGAGAAATTCAGACATGTGTTTTGTCCGTCAGTAAAATAACAGTTCATTTGTGATTGAGTTTTTGCAGATTGTTTGAAGTTATGAGGTCAAGTCACAAGCTCTTTTTAAATTTTTATTGGCTAAAAATTTGTAAAATCCACAGACTGATGTAAAGGTACTGACCAATAATATTGATGTATGGAGAGAAAAAATCTAGAGCTGGTGTTTCTGCCTGAATAGGAGTGATTCTGATTTATATTTTGGTCCTCTCTTTGCATTTTTGGTCCAATTTTATTTAAAGCCGACATTGTGAAATAATAGTGTGATTTCTTCTGCAGAACACCTCTGTCATGGACTCGCAGACTGCAGACCGCTCCCCAAAGATCACAGTGTTCAAGGTGAGGTGGATGAGACGTACTTTCATGTTTGTCAAAGTCTGTAAAAATAAAAAACAGATACTACAATAAGGATAATTTGAGTAGCCTCTCCCTGGACTATGAAGGATTTTCCATATTGAAGTACTGTTGACTTGGGTGTTTTGTTGTAGGGCATGGCCTAATCTTTGTCTGGAAAACCTCTGTCCATTTACGCAAGCCTTAATTGTATCCGTATTTAGGATCAGTGTTTCGTCTCTTGCATTTTTGAGATGTTCTGGGTAATTACAGTGGTCCCGAATTATCTGGACACTTATATTGCCGTTCAAAAGATTGTGGTCGTCAAGATTTTGTAATGTTTTAGAAAGAAAACTCTTATCCTCACCAAGACTGCATTTATTTGATCAAAAATACTGTAAAAGCAGTAATACTGTGAAATATTATTATTATTATTATATTATTGTATTATATTAATATTATTAATATATATATATTTTTTTTGTTTGTATGGATCTATATTAAGATGCAATTTATTCTGGCAAAGCTGAAGTTTCAGCAGCCATTACTCCAGTTTTCAGTGTCACATGATCCATCAGAAATCATTCTAATTTGCTTATTTGGTTCTAAAGAAACATTTCTTATTATCATCAATTATAATCTATGATGTTTAATGGAAACTGATACATTTTTATTTAGAAATCTTTTGTAACATTATTAATGTCTTTACTGTATGTCACCTTTGATCAATTTAAGGCAAAAAAAAAAAAATCTTAGTGACCCCAAACATTTGAACGGGGATGCAAGTCACACTTCAAACTATCTGAATTTGATATTAAAACATCTGCAAACATAAAACGCTAGACCTTTTTCTCACTCAACTTCACTTATGAGACATTTGTGCACTTACTTTTAACAAAACCAAAGTTATTTTGGTGTATGTATGAGATCAGTTCCCCTGAAGCTCACACAGATGTCCTAGCAGAGTAACCACACATTAGATCACACATTTGACTACCAGAAAATGAAAATGTCCAGATTTATTTCAACAAAGCACAACAAAGCACCAAACCTCTTTTTGTGAAATGTTTTGCAATTTTTAATGCCATTTAAATGCTTAAGTAATTTTCTGTTTGTACGAAGGTTAAATGAGTTGTGTGATTTAAAAGCAGGAGAATTTTATGTAGAAACTCCTATCACTGTATATTAAGTCAGTAACTGTATGCAGCTTTTTAATAGTTTAACACTTTTCTGAGTAAATGCATATGCCTTGAAGTACTATGCTAGTTTTCATTCTCCCTTTGCCCAATCCTTTCCAATACAGATTTTGCATTTTGCCTCATCTAATATATCTTTATTTGTTTTTCCTTATACGATTCTCCCAGCCTATCTTTATCTGTCCTCAGGTGACTAATGGACCCTTGACAGGCTCTAGGAAGCGGCCATCGGAAGGAAATTACGAGAAGGAGAAAGACGTGTGCATCCAGCTCTTTGATCAGTGGTCTGAAGCAGACCAAGTGGAGTTTGTGGAACACCTGATCTCACGCATGTGCCATTACCAACACGGCCACATAAACTCCTACCTCAAACCCATGCTCCAAAGGGACTTCATTACGGCACTGCCAGGTAGTACATGTAGCCTTAAGATTAAAGGGAGACCATGTTTGTTTAACCCTTGTGCATTCAAAAAAAAAAGTTACACTTAGGTTAAAAATGGACAAAAATGTCCATGCCAAAAAACTGTCATAGAAATATGATTTATTAATATTTTTTTCCACTTTCACTGATGTCAATTTTTTAACCAGCATCTGTTCTATCCATAGATACCAAATATTCATTAATTTTAAGAACTTTAACCCTTTAAATGCTGGTTTGTTTACATAATGCCATAGGTGTTTTTTTATGAAAAAATTAAAAATAGTAGTTAATTTTCATAAACTAAATGCTAAGCAGAATTTTTTTTCTTTGCTTATTAGATTCTTGGGTGGGTCAATGAAGAACAACAACATTAATTTTGAGGCATTTATATTTTTTATGTAGTGTCAGATTTTTTACAAAAAATAACACTTAGGTCAATAATGGACAAAAATGTCCATGCCAAAAAACTGCCATAGAAATATTATATATTAATATTTTTTCCACTTTCACTGATGTCAATTTTTTAACCAGCATCTGTTCTATCCATAGATACCAAACATTCATTCATTTTCAGAATTTTAACACTTTACAAATCGGTTTCTTTACATCCTCGGCTTCTAATGCACCCATGTGCTCAGTGTCAGTGGGCAGCACTAGTTTCAGAGCTTCCTCTGCTGAGTAACGTCTCTTCAAACAATGAAATGATCAACCCCTCAAGCACCACATATGTATAGGTTTGGCTGTGAGGACACCTGTGTGAACTCAAACTTTGTATAAAATCTACCAGACTAAAAAATCAGTATTTTCTTGTGGTGAAAACTAAAATAATGTGTTTAGGGGCTTCTGAACGTCTACTTCAAATTCAAGCTTAACTTTTATCTCCGTACAAAAACAATAACAAGTGAAAAAGTGCAATCAAGGGTTAAGATGTGTGTTTGGTCAAAAAGAAGAACCTTAAAGCCTTCTTTGACCTTTTTCATAGTTTTCACATGACCCTATGACCCTGCCAAGGGTGTGACTCATACATGGAGTGGGATTTTTGATTGCCAGTATGATATAATTTCTTTCAAACTAATTACACAAATTAAATTTTCAGTAAACACCTGCAAACTACACTCTGACATCCTTACCAGTCTACCCACACAATTATAGCTGCATTATTTTTCAAATTGACTTTATCATAGACTATAATATGCATAAGCAGAAAACACAAATAAAGCGAGTATTTCTTTTATAAGCCAAATTTGAAAATATAGCACAATCTAGTAAAAAATGGTAAAAATGTAAAATTTGAAGCCTTGCCGATAGAATGAATGCCTATTTGCAAATATTGTATCATTTTATAGTCAAATGGCCCTGGGTTAAAAAATTGCAGTTTTAATGGGTTTCAATGTGGACATTTTTGTCCTTAAGGTCCTAAGTGTGAGTATTTTTTGTACAGAGGGTAAAATTGATTTTTTGAAGGAAATGAGGGTAAAATATTAAAATTCCAATAAAAATAAACACCTGAGCCAAAATTCATGTAGATGGCATTAACAAAGGCACACTTATAACAAAAAACAAAACTGAAATGGACAAAAATGTCCATAAGGATGCACAAGGGTTAAGCTAATTTTGGTATATCTCTAGAATTTTATTTAAAATAAGGTGTATTTTATAAAAGTTTAAATCAAACTTTCATTGCAATCAAATTAACCCTTTAACATATGTTTCTTATTGTTCATGATTCATCAGTGCATGTTATTTTAAGTATAAAAGTTCTTGTTCATATTTCATCAGAACATACACTATCAGTCAAAAGTTTAGGGCCAGTAAGGTTTTTAGGAAGTTAACACTTTTTTTTTTTATTCAGCAGGGATGCTTTAAATTGATCAAAAGTGACAGTATAAAAAAACAGGAATAAATTACATTTTAAAATATACTGAAATAGAAATCATTTTAAAAAGTAATATTTCACAGTATTACTGTATTTGAACTATATCAAATAATCAAATAAAATCTTAAATATTTTAAACATGGTGTATCTTGCTTCATCTCTGAATTTTTTTGTCAGCTGACATTACCAAACCATCTTTTTTTATCTCTATTTTTGTATTTATTGCCCACTTTTTACCGAGTCGCTTCCTGATGTATACACTTTTTTTTTTTTTTTTTTTTTTTTTTTTTTTTCTCCTCCTGTCCTATCCTTTTGTGTTGATGTTAAGAAGACATATTCTTATATATTGTTTTTCCTGCTTTTAACTCTTTCATTCTTTTTCCTTTGTGTTCCAGCTCAGGGTCTGGATCATATAGCGGAGAATATCTTGTCTTTCCTGGACGCACGCTCGCTGTGTTCGGCTGAGCTGGTGTGTAAGGAATGGCAGCGTGTGATTTCCGAAGGCATGTTGTGGAAGAAGCTAATCGAGAGGATGGTTCGGACAGACCCGCTGTGGAAAGGCCTTTCAGAGAGACACCAGTGGTGAGTCATGGTGCTGATATGACTGTTTACATCTCCCAAACCCCCTCATTTATACATGAGGTTTAACAACAACCTCATCATTATATCTCAGTGGTGTAATTCTCCACCAGACATGCTTGGAACCTCCATTTAGGCTGTCTTGTACATCTTATTTGGCCTTGAGTTATGAAGGGGCTTGTTTATGTCAGTTTATCAGGGATGTTTATTGCTGTTTGCTTCACAGGGAAAAATACCTGTTCAAGAACCGCACAACAGAAGTTCCTCCAAACTCATACTACCGCTCTCTTTATCCGAAAATCATTCAGGACATCGAGGTGGGCAAAGCATCCATTGTTTCTTTCTGTCTTGTCCTTTTATGAGTGTAATATGTTGTTAACTCTTGTCTGCTCATGGCAGAAATGTTTTTAAGGAAAGGGAGGTAGTAACTCTGAGCATTTGTTTGTTCATTTGAGCAAGCAGGAACAGTGATTTAACCGTGCGGCAGGCCTCATGTAACCTAGCTCTGTCTTTTTCATAGCTGCCATCTGAATAATCGGAGTGCACAGCCATCAGTTATTTAAATACTACATTTATAAATGTAATATTAAAACGGTCCACTTTTTTGGTTAAGGTCAGTGCATAATCATTTTGATTAATGCAAGTAAAATAATTATTTGAATTACTTGCTGTTCCTGCTCCCAGACCATCGAGGCGAACTGGAGGTGTGGCCGACATAACCTGCAGAGGATCCAGTGTAGGTCGGAGAACAGCAAAGGTGTTTACTGCCTCCAGTATGACGATGAAAAGATCATCAGCGGACTTCGAGATAACTCCATCAAGGTGTGACCGCACTCTGCCTGTGTATTTCTTGTGAACCACGTGTGGGTTTACTGAAGTCATCACTGGTAAAAACCACAGTCTGATTGCATCCTTATGCAGGTGTAGTTTAAAAATGCTAACCACATTTGACATCAAGTGTGTTTTTGTGAAATATGCCCATGGCGTGTTTAATCACATTTTGCAAATGCACGATTTTGTGACTGGTTGGAGTTCAACAAACAAAGGGGTTCAAAATGTCCACATTGAGATGGAAGGACGCTTTTAAAAGTCTTTAAATTGAAACATGTTTTGAGTTTTAAATTTACACAGTTAAAATTCTCCCCTTATGTAATATAACACTGAAACTATTGAGATTGTATTGAAACCGATTCACAGTGATTTAAGTGACTCTACATATGAGCAATATCAATAGTCATTCTTGCTTTAGATAGTGTTAGGGGTTTGTTTAAAGTCCCTACACACTCTCTTTAGTTCAGTGTAGTAACGTCCGATTTTCTCATCTCTGAGAAATCAGCTTGTGTGTCTCTAGGAATGTGTCATATTGGTGACTATCAAAAACAATGAATGTTTTAGTTTTTTTACAAGGTCAGTGTTTTTAAATAAGTGTAATAGCATATTTTTGGGGGAAAAAGGATACTTTTCAGCAAGGATGCATTAAATTGATCAAAAATGGCTGTAATGACATTTATGTTAGAAAAGATTTATATTTCAAATAAATTCTGTTCTTATGGACTTATCAGAAAATCAGCATATTAGACTGATTTCTGAAGGATCATATGATGCTGAAGCCTGGAGTAATGATGCTGAAAATTCAGCTTTGCATTAAAGGAATAAATTGCATTTTAAAATAGAAAACAGGTCCTTTAAATTATTTAAATTAATATTTCACAGTATTACTGTTTTTACTGTTTTTTTATTAAATTAATGCAGCCTTTGAGAGCTTTTTTTTTTTTTTTTTTTTTTAAACATTAAAACATCTTATTGGCTGACAGCATTGGCCAAAATATCAGTACATCTCCACTAGCTATGTGACATTATTGGACGGTAATTCAAATTTTGCAATAATTAGTCCAGTCCCGTTAAAAGAAGTTTATATTTGAGATTGTGAAATTCATGGTGTTTGCAAATGTGAAAAGATGTCATGTGTGTTTGTGTTCAGATATGGGATAAACAGACTCTGGAGTGTTTGAAGATCCTGACAGGGCACACGGGCTCTGTGCTGTGTCTGCAGTATGATGAGAGAGTCATTGTTACCGGCTCCTCTGATTCCACTGTCAGGTCAGATTTCTATCATTCTTTCACTTTCTATAAGTCCTCTGTTCATTTCTCCATTCCCCCCCCATATCACTCCACATGTCTGTTCAGCTGGAATGAGTAAGGGACTGATAAAATCTGTGCTGACTTCTCATGCCTTCTCTTTTTACCCAGAGTTTGGGATGTGAACTCGGGGGAGGTTCTGAACACTCTGATCCATCACAACGAGGCCGTGCTCCACCTGCGATTCTGTAACGGGTTGATGGTCACCTGCTCGAAGGATCGCTCCATCGCCGTGTGGGACATGGCCTCTCCCACGGACATCAGTCTCCGCCGAGTCCTCGTCGGACACAGGGCCGCCGTCAATGTTGTCGACTTTGACGACAAGTACATTGTCTCTGCCTCTGGTGATCGGACCATAAAGGTCAGCACTCCAATCTCCGAATGACTGCTGTCAGCATCAATCAAACCAAAAATCAATGCTCTTAGAGTTGTATCTGATTTCAAATATATCTGCATCCAATACATATCACAGGGAGGTGACTCTTCTGTATTTACGGATTTCCATATTTCTCGCCCCCCTGAAAAGTTTGACCCACGTGAATTGCGTAAATATGAGGCAAAAAATGGTTTGGGGTGGGGGTGTGCTGGTTAGGGCTGTCCAAATGGCTGAAAAACTAAATTTGAATTGTATATTTAAATAGTAATATTTGAATTATATTTAAATTTAAAAGACTATTTCAGTTAGAGGGGGAATAAAAGCCCTCTTCTGAGGCCACAAGAGGGCACAATGAGCAACATATTAATGCACAGCATTAAATTAATTCAAAGCAATGAAATGACATGACTGTCTGTAAAAACTGACACTGTGCATAATGTTTAAACTAACATTCATAAATAAAATATAAGTTCATAAATTGCATAAACAATTATGAACATAACAGCATTATGTATTTATGCATAGTTGAATAGAAATAGCTGAAGTGCTGATCTCACAGTACTTTTTTGCTTTTAAAAACATGACATGCAGTGGAATGAAAACCCTCACAAAGTCTCGAAGTTGATCTTCTATTAACTTTTACATTTCTGCAGTGTTTTGCATCTAGCATTGCATCTAGTGGGTTCAACTGGATAAGCTAACAAAAACATTAAAATGCAGCAATATCATCGCATCTTGTGCACCACTGCCTGACGCACACCTAAAATTCAAATGCACCATTTTCCCCAAATCCAGCTCTGGAGGGCCACTGTCCTGCAGAGTTTAGCTCGAACCATAATTGAACTCGCCTACATGCAATTTTCTAGTAACTCTGAAGACCTTGACTAGCTTGTTCAGGTGTGTTTGATTAGGGTTGGAGCTAAACTCTGCAGGATAGTGGCCCTCCAGGACTGGATTTGAGGAACCTTGCAATAAGGTCTCCCTGTGGTTTTCCATCAAAATAAAAGCTCTGTAGTCTAGTCCACTTCAGCACTAAACCACTTTGTCATGCAGCCAGGCTTGGACTATTCAGGACTATTCCGCTTGATTTGTCAAAAGCCAGAAATATCCAGCAGAGGGCAGCAGTGTAATGGCTTCTCAATTCTCTGTAGACTGGAGAAATGCTACAGTCTGCTGCCCTTGCCCAGAGTCCTCTTCAGCACTTGTATTCTCCAGCCGCGCTCTACTAGATGCTGGATTCGGGGCAATCGGGATTCCAGGAACAGACAGCCCTGAGCCAGCACACCCATCGCTCTGGGAGGGGTGCCAAGTCATTCTGCAGCCCCCACCCTCTGAAAACATTCCCCAAATAATGAGGCAGGGCAGTATGGGCTGGTGTGTGTGGGTTTCTAGGGCTGTTTTCACATGTGCGCACACACAACTTCCTGAGTGTGAATGTACTGGTGCTTTAAATATGCCAGTGGATTATTCTAAAGAGAAATTACACTGGTTAGAAAAAGAAATATAATGTTTTAAAGTGATTTAATGTTTAAACATCGTGTGATCTAATGTGTAATGTGTTTTGCAGGTGTGGAGTACAAGCACCTGTGAGTTTGTTCGGACACTAAACGGTCATAAGCGAGGAATCGCCTGCCTACAGTACAGAGACAGACTCGTGGTCAGTGGCTCCTCAGACAACACCATCAGGTGTGTGCTAATAAACAATAATTTGAGTTTACATATACCAGTAATTTGGTGGAAAAAAATTCACCATACAACAATTTAAGTACATTTAATTTTCAGTAGTGCTTATTTAATTTTTTAATGTGACTTATTATATTTATCATTTTTCTCTTTTTACCCTTTTTATTTGTTTATACTTATTAATTTTTTCTTTTTTCTTATTAATCTCATGTAGTTTATTTATTTGTATTCTTTCCATTTCATTAAATTAGAAGTGCAACAAATGCTATCATGATCTCTGAACTAAGTTTAGGTATAATTCTTTTTAAATGTAATAAATGGTTATAAAACATAAGGCTAATTTTTGATGTGAAATAATCTTTATTTGTCTGAAAATGTGCAAAACAGTGTTAAGGGTCTTGATAGTAAACTTTATTTTCTTTATTTTCTTAATACTGAATATAATCTTATTACCCTAATTTGGATTTTCCTTGTTGGTATAATTGTACTTGTGGGTATAATTTGACCTGGATTCACCCAGTTAGTATTACTTGCATTTCATTTATTTTCTCTCAAAATCTTTAATCTCTTTTTCCAGGCTGTGGGATATTGAGTGTGGAGCATGTTTGCGGGTTTTGGAAGGGCACGAGGAGCTTGTTCGCTGTATTCGATTTGATAACAAGCGGATTGTGAGTGGAGCGTATGACGGGTATGCCCAAGTCTGATTTATTCAAAATTGAAGGGAGTTTTATTGTTTTTGTTTTTTTTTTTTTATTTGTTTGTTTGTTTGTTTTTTGCATTGCATTGCAGTGCATTGAAAAATAACAGAATGTAGAAAAACTATTTTTGCAACTGTTTGCTGACAGCCAATAAAGATGGGGAGGGGAAGTTCATGTAAAAAGCCTCAATAATGTTAAAAAAAAGTATTTCAAAATTGTAGCCTTGAGGATTGATGACTTGATGAATTAAAATGCACATTTTAAAATAAATCTGTTAGCAAACTTTCTCCTTAAACTCCCTGCACTACTATTGCTGTAATGCATTGTAGTCTGGAGGATTAACTTTAAGCAGATTTTTTTTTTTTTTTTTTTTTTTTTTGTCTGGATTATGGCTGGTTTATTCCTGGCCTTAATGTGAATAATCTCTTTATTCTCACATCTTTAATTGCGGAGCTGCATTTGTCTGCTCCCTGTGCTCTAGTCATTAATCTGATACTTGAGCAGTACATCATACCCACACAGCCGAGGGAGCAGTCACTTTTAATCCCACAAAGCCCACAATTGAATCACAGATTATCTGTAGATTATGTGTGAAATGCGGCTGTAGAGCTGCTTTACTACAGAAGAGTGAGAGAGGGATAACCAATGTATTGTGGATTTATGACTAATAATTTTTGTGCATTGTTTAATGTGCTTTAATATGTTTGTGTTTGTTTGTGTGTGTGCGCAGTAAAATTAAAGTGTGGGACCTACAAGCTGCTCTCGACCCACGAGCCCCAGCCAGCACTCTGTGTCTACGTACACTAGTGGTGAGTTCCCAAGCCCTCATAACCCAGATGCCTGACACAAAACACTTCAAAACATACATGGTCTCAATTCATTATCTCTAAACAAAAGTGCAAAATGGGTACTCTGTAAATTCCTGTGTGTGTGTAAATTTATAAGTAGGAGGTCAGTAAGAAATTTATATTTTTAATATTTTAATTATTATTTTGGGCACAAGCATCAATGGTGTGAGGAGCCTATTGTAATTGCTAGGTCTTTTTTTTTTTTTTTTCTGAAATTAATTACATTTTTTGAGCGCCTAAACATGCTTAAACTTATGAAACTTTGCACACACATCAGAATTAGGTGTGGCAAAATGGCTCGATAGCACCACCTTAAATTCGGTAGACACATGTAACAGCCCAATACCTACGAAAAAAGTCCCTGGGACCAAAATCTGAAAACCCAACAGGAATTTTCAGTAAGTCATTTTAATTTTCTCTGGAAAATTTTTGCAGTTTTTGCCATTTGCCAAATTCGATGTTTCGCCATGAAACAGGAAGTTGTTGTAACTCGGGCAAACAATGTCCGATCTGCCCCAAACTTAACATGTTTGAAAATAGTCCTAGCCTGAAGACATGTACATGCCAATATTCCGTTACAAACGTAGCGCCACCTGTGGGCAACAGGAAATGTAATGTTTTACACGGTTTAACTTCACATTGAGGTTTAACCAGAACAACAACATATTTGGTTAATCTTGAGGCCTTTGCGATGTTAAATTGCAAAGATCTTGAGTTTTCGCTGAAGGGTGTGTCTGTGGCAGCCTGACAAAGTTTAATGTTTCACCATGAAACAGGAAGCTGTTGTAAGTCATGCATACAATATCTGATCTGCCTCTTATATTTATTTACTTAAATGCATATTGCCCGCCGTGCTCCGTTTTCCTAAAGCCGGGTGGTGGTAGTGGTGGTGGTGGCACGGGTGCGAGGGACCTTTCACTGCTGATTGCAGCTTTAATCAACACTGAACTTTTCTCTTCATCACGGAATTCTGAAATAAATGTATTTTGCTTTCCATAGTTTAATGGCTGCTGAAAATTCAGCTTTGAAATCACAGGAGTAAATTACATTTTAAAATCTATTAAAGTAAAAAAAAAAGTTATTTTAGATTGTAATATGGTTAGCATAAGTGATTAAAAAATAAACTTACTGACCCCAAACTTTTGAATTGTGTGGGTGTGTATACCGTGATTTAAAAAAAAAAACGAACCGTGAGTAATTTATACCCGTTTCACCCCTAGTGTATGTTTTTTTTTATTTATATATATATATATATATATATATATATAATATATAATATATGTGTGTGTGTGTGTGTAAAAGAAATTAAATCTTAAATGTGAATGAACGCTTGTCTTGCACAATATTTACTCAATATTTATTTTAGAAAATTTGAAAATCACAAAAAAAAAGAATTTTTACCAACATTTTAAAACAAAGTTTTAAAAGTGGGATCTAAAAAACTGCAGTATTAAATCACCAAAATATGACAAACTTCAATGTAAATGTTTTCAAGCTCTCAAGTGTTTTTTTTGTTTTGTTTTGTTTTGTTTGTTTTTTTGTTTGTTTTTATTTTAATGTCTTTGAAATTTGTTATCTTGTACATATTTAAGTCTTATTGTAAGTGCACACTATAAAATTAATTATATTGATGAAAATTGATGAAAACCAGCACTGTTACTGATAATCTCAAAATGCTCAAATATCAGCTGATTAATTGGTTTATGCTAGGGCTGGGTGGTATATTGAGTTATATAATATATAATATATATATAATTTTTTTTTTTTTCCCTCTCTAAACCATATAGGATGAGGCAATACCATATATCGATATACAGTAGTTTGATATTACAAGCGCATGAGAAAAAAAGCTAGAAGGTATACTAGAAGTTTGCAGGTGTGCAAATAGGAGTGCAATAATTGATTAAATATACATTTTGCTCAAATATTTGTTGTTGGACATTAAATATGCCATATAGAATTGTAAACCTACAGGTATATTTTTATGATAGCAGTAATCGTTAAAGGGACTGTTGTAATGAGGTAATCAAATGTAGGCTGATATAATTAAGCTCAGATGAGTCAGTGTGTTCCTCTTACCAGTTGACATTTAGTCCGTGCTTTTATTTTATCATTTTAAAGCAGAAGTTAAACTAAAAAAGCATTATTTTTGTTTGTTTAGATGTTGTTAGTGTTAGAATGTGATGTGATTTTTAAACCCAAAATTGCATCTTTTTTTCATAGCCTTCAATATGAGCAATATGTTTGTAGGATAACATTGGGTGGGATTTGAAGATTTTTTTTTTTTTTCTTTTCAGATTTGTCTTCATCCAAATAGAAAAAAAGTAGAAAAATACTGATATGTATACTGTATGGCATCATTAAGCCAAAAATGCACAGATTAATAAAAAAAAAAAAAAATGTTTGGCCTTGTTGCCCAGCTCTGTGCCTATCTGTTCTACTCTTGTTATTCACTCCGAACAATCTCTGATCTGTCACTCAACCCTGTCATGTGTAGTTAATCAGCCCTCTGCATTGTCACGCATTTATAGCACCATAGATGATCTGATTTGCATCACGTCATTCCCAGTCTGTGCCTGATTTTGATCCACAGCAGCGATGTCGCTTCAATAATAGTCTGTCTGCGTATAGGAACATTCTGGCCGAGTGTTCCGGCTCCAATTCGATGAGTTCCAGATCATCAGCAGCTCCCACGATGACACTATCCTTATCTGGGACTTCCTCAACGTGTCAACCAACGGGCAGACGGAAGGACGATCGCCGTCCCGCACGTATACCTATATATCCAGATAGCAGGTAACGCACGTTTTGACTCGTATAATTTCATTCAAATTCACACAAGTCAAAATACAAACTCTTACTTGTATGCGTGTGATCTCTTGACAGGGAAGCTCTGGTGGCGTGCGGAGTGTGTGCGAGTGTGTGTGGGGACTGTTTGGGTGACCCAGTCTATGTGGAAGTGTGCCAGGATCAAAGGTCGAGGAACGCCACCACCGCCCCCCCCTCCCCTTCACCCTCCTCTCTCCATCTGTCCGTTTTATTTCTCCCCCCTCTTCGGTCATTTTGAGGGCCGCCCCATGACACACAAACTGCGTCAGTTCTCTTTCTCCCTCTCTGTGGAGGAGGAGACGGAGAAAAGATGGAGAGAGCAATGCCATTAAGCAGTGAACCTGAGGGTGGGCGTGGAGCCCACCCTCCCATCCCCGCCATCGCGTACAGAGTGACGGCTGCCCCAGCTCCGCCCCCTGGGCCCATGAACTCTGTATCTATCTTTTGTTTGTTTTTTTTTGTTTTTATTGATTAAAAAAAGAAAAACTAAAGGGAGAAGGCAAGGTCTGAGTGCCTTCCTTCCCTCAGGACTGTTCTGCATGAATGAGCGAGCGATGGGACGTGTAATGTGTGCTGGTCAACTCCTCGGTTTCTGTCTCTTTTTTTTTTTTTTTTTCCCCTTTTTTTAAGTTGGGAAATTGACTTCATATTTTCTTTTCTTGTGAAATCGTATGAATAATTGTAGTTTTTTGACTTCTCCTGATATGTCCTTCCATTTCTCGTTTTTAGCGCTGTCCGTCTCGTTCCCCTTTTCACTGTCTGCTCGTCTAGGTTCTGAATGACTCATAACTGATCTGAATTTAGTTGTAAACAGAATTGTCTTGTCTAAAATGGTGTTGTATATTGAAAAGATTTTTTTAAAGAAAAAAAGCGTTATTAATAAGAATAAAGTACTTGACTGTGAAGGAGTGTTAAGAAGCTTGCACAAGCACATCGTGTTTTTTAGTGTGTGTGATCGTACGCATGATTCGCCCCTTTGAGATAAAGGCTTTCCAACAGGCCCAAGTTTCAGTAACCTGTCGTGATGGCTGCCAAGACCTTCCGAAAACGCAGAGACGCTGTTCAAATATTTAAGTTTACCTCTTGCTCCGAATATGTGGAAATTGGCAGCACTGTCATTTTCGTCTTATGATCACCACCATGGCAACAGCCACAATACATCATTTCAGCACTGTAATGATTTAAAAATGTTTGAATGTAGAGCAATAATTTAGTTTTTAAATCTTAAGAATCTCAGAGTTCCATCCTTTGAAAACTGCAGAATGGAATTCCATTGGAATAAGGCATTAGTATGAATGATGGCAGGCCATTGTCAGAATTTGAGATGCAAGGGTGGACATGAGAGCGATGGAGACATTATAAAGAGGGAGGATCAAAGTCATTCTGCAGACAGGGAGAGAAAGACTACTGCCCAATATGGGTGATCAGGAATGTAGCAGACGACTAGAGTACAGACAAACCCTAAAAAACAGTCCTCATGTGTTTACTATTGAGGAAACTTCTGACTAACTTCTCAGTTATGCTGTACAGAGTTTAGCTTGCTTTTTTTGTATAGTCTGTTTCTGTGTGAAATTGGTGCGAGTTTTAGGGCTGTGGTTTATACCCTCTGGGTCCACCAGGTGGCAATAAAACAGTGTTGGAGATGCAGCGAGAGTTTTGATCCCAAAATACAGGGTGTACTAAAGGTGTCATGGAAAGTTAAAACGCATTGATAAATCGTCCACAAAATAAATATTTTAATAACATGAATAGTATCAAAATATCTCTGAAGATTTCGCCAGCCCCAAGTGTTTTTGGGACAGAGTAATTTGTAACAGCAACATTTTGCATTACAACACTTGCAGGGCTGGAAGCTCCGGGGTCAGTTTGAATAACTGATACATTACAAACTATCTAAAGTGAAAATCAACTCCTGTTGTGGCCTGTAATGGATATTTTGTTTTGAAAAAGCCACGAACATCAGTGTTGATCAGCGTCTGGTCAAACATGTCTTATACAGGCAGTTCTGCCCTAATGGTCTAATGGATGTCACAGTCTTTTTAATGCTCAAAATATTTAATTTGTTATTCTGTGCTGCTAATAAATACACTATCATTCAAAGATTTGGGGTCAGTAATATAGTTTTATATGTATTTTATACTTAGCAAATGCGTATTATCCATCAAAAGTGACAATAACATTTATTTCAAATAAATGCTGTTCTTTTGAACATTTCATTCATCAAACAGTTTAAATAAAGATTTATCACAGTTCCCTCAAAAATATTTCAGGTAGCACAACTGTTTTCAACATTAATAATAACAAGAAATGTTTCAGGAGCAGCAAATCAGCATATTATAATTGGAATACTATCATTTCTGAAGGATCATGTGAAACGGAAGACTAGAGTAATGTTGCTGAAAATTCAGCTTTGCATCACAGGATTAAATTACATTTTAAAGTATATGAAAATAGGAAACGGTTATTCTGAATTGTAATATTTTAATATTTTGTAATCTTAACAGTATTACTGTTTTTACTGTGTTTTTTTCATCAAATAAATATAGCCTTGGTGAAGACTTCTTAAAGGGTACGTTTACACAACAACAATGTACTAAAAACTGAAGTTTTTAAAAATGCTGTATTATGCTGCCAGGCCAGTAGTTGGCGATGTCACTTTTGTAAAGAAACACAATGTGCCTGTAGACTGAACATATAATACACATGCACATGATGTCACAGTTTTCACAATTTCGCTTTTTGTAGTTTCCACTGAGACCATAACGGTATGGTTTTCAAAAACGTGCACTTTGACCCCAAACGTTTGAACAGTAGTGTATCTCGCTTTCTTTAAATTGCACTTTATTTCATTGGTTGCTGGTACCTTCATTGCTGATAAATACGAAAGACTCTCGATGCTCCTGGTGAAATGTGAACGGCAAAGTATCTGAGGCAAAACCAAAGGTCTAAAATGTTTTCCTGTCAAATACATTGTGATTGACTTTGGTTCTTGGTAACAATCTCATGGCTCTTACAGGCCCGAAGCTGACATTTTGATGAGTACAAAGCAGATCTTTTATTTGCCCTTTTGGTCATGAGCATCCAAGTCGGCAAGTCTCAGCTGTTGCGTATTAGGCCGCGTACTTGCCATTTTTCCAGCCATACAACTTCACACAAGTAGAGGGTTTTGCTCATTTATGGTGGGACAAATCAAAGTCTGTGGCACTGGACATTAGAGGGGAATTCTTTGGCCTCTGAAGTGCTTGGTCCCCTTGTTGACAGGGTTTAGTGACTGGACACTTGCCCAGGAGTCTTTGGTTATGTTTGCATGATTACACAGTGTTTAAGCAACCTCGTCCTTTGTGACTTCCACCGAGAGGTCGGCCCTAAAGTCTAACCTACTTATGTTTCAAAGAAGAGTGTCTCTAGATCCTCTGTAAGAAGGGATCTTTGCGCACAAGTGTTTGTTGTATTATGGGAGTGGTGGAGGAGCAGTGGAGGTCTGCTGGACTCTTTTGCTCCTCTTGCTGACTGTGGTAAAGCTGCAGGGCTGCAGGTCGGGCTGCTCTCCTGGAGGGAAGCGTTTCATGAAATGCACGTCTCGCTGGTTGGGTAACGTGTTTGGTCCCCTGCGCGGTCGGCCCCTTTTGGTGAAGCCCACGTACCAGCCTACGTAGCGCGCTGACATCCAAGCAGTGTAGTTATTCTCAAGCATTATCTCGATGAAAACGCAGCCTCCGTTTACGCTGCTGTCTTTCTGAAATGGAAAAAAAATGTACTTACATAAAAAGCTAATTTAAAGGGTTAGTTCACCCAAAAATGAAAATTCTGTCGTTAAATACTCGCCTTCATGTCGTTCCAAACCCCTAAGACTTCCGTTCATCTTCGGAACGCAAATTTTGATGAAATCTGAGGGCATTCTTTCCCTCCATAGACAACTATGCAATTGAAACTTTGATGCTTCAAAAAGTTTATAAAGAGATCGTAAAACTAATCCATATGAATTTAGCGGTTTAGTCCTAAATTTCTGAAGAAACATGATCGCTTTTTATGATGAACAGATTTTAAGCTTTTACTCGCATATAAACATTGATCAGAAAACATAAACAGAAGCTCAACCGAACCTGAATGACACGCAAGAACAAACCTCTTGCGGAAACTCAAACATGTTGAGTAACACAATAATAGAAGAATATAACTCATTGGTTCTCGCGGATGTCAAGCGATCAAGCCTCAGCTTCTTTTTACCACAACTGATGTGTGAGTTGATGAATGCTTCTATGTGAATAAAAGCCTAAATTCAATCTGTTCATCATAAAAAGCGATCAAGTCTCTTCAGAAAATTTGGACTATACTGCTCAATTCGTATGGATTAGTTTTACGATCTCTTTATTAACTTTTTGAAAGCTCTCAGATTTCATCAAAAAGATCTTCATTTGCGTTCTGAAGATGAACGAAAGTCTTATGGGTTTGGAACGACATGAGGGTGAGTAATTAATGACAGGATTTTCATTTTGGGGGGAACTAACCCTTTAATATAATTAGTTCCAGATGTCACTATCTTTGGCCCATGATCTATTGTTTTGAGAAAATAAGAAAAAGCTGATTTTACAAAAACAAGCCTATTTAAGTTTTGCTCTCACTGGAATCATTGTGAAATAAGCTTGTTTTTGCCAGCTTTTTCATCAACAACCCAACAAAGATGTGCAATTTATTGAGCTTTCACATTGACAAGTGACTTCTGGTTATTGTTTCAAATCATTCAGTGTGAACTCCTATTCAGAATGTGATTATATTGCAGGATCTACATCCTTTAAATCAAAGTACAATAATTTTTCAGTAACTCACCTTCCCCACAAGCTTCCCCTTACGGTTCATGCACAAATAGTAGTTTGTCTCCTTCCCTCGTATTCTCACTTGACTCCCAAAGGTGTCAGCCTCCACCACAAGCTGGGCTTGTGAAGAAACACAAAAAAGACATACAGACAGGAATATAAAAAGGATGTAAATGATGCTTACATGCAGTAGTTGCATTGTCATAGAAACTAAGTTTAGCAAGGCAGCTATAATTGGCAGATGATTTTTTTATTTTTTTATTTCAGTCTGTAGTACAAAGATTTGTTGTGAATAAAATTTTTTATCACACCGAAGCACACATAAAAAAAAAAAAAAACTTCAAAATTTACAATGTATAGTATGTGTACAGTGCAACAGCAAAGAGCTTGTTTACATTTTAGACGAGTCAAGTTGTGATACCAAACAGAACCACATGGAGATGGAGATGAAAAAAATAAAAAATAAACCAACTGCCTTGACCTGACTGCATATAGCTACCTACTACAGTACACGGATCCATTCAGAATTACTAAACACAGCAACATACACATGACAAATCAAGACATTATCCTGAACGTCTGTGGAAACAATGTGAATGTACTGAAATGCGTCTATGCCTAAGTACAATACGCGTTCAGTGCGTCAAGAGCGTATCAATATAATGGATTCATGCGTGGTTACTGTACAGCAACGTGTCCACAATCGTCGTTTTACCTTGATTCTCATCTATCAAAACTTTATTAGCGAGACAGTGGTTTGCTTTATTCAGCAGAGAAATGTAGTTTGCATATCATCTGTCCATGCAGCGGTGGATGTTTTGACGTTCTGTTCAGTCTGTATTTCACACAGCGCGACGCATAAGGGCTCGTGCTCTTCAGAAACAAGCACAGAATACGCCAGAGCTGGTGTTTTAAAGCAAAACACACTGGATAGAATAATTACCTCGAAACGCAACATGAGTCTCTAGTCTATTCTCTCTTCCATCTCTGATGTAATCAGCCTGGTTTTCTTTACATTAGCGCTATTTTGGACTGATTGAATGAATTTGCTTATTGGATCATTCGACTTAATACTTTCCTGGAGTTTAGTGGCTTAAAATTATCTGATCTCAAACAGAGAAGTGAAATTGGGTTAAAGGGTTAGAATAGAAGCTTCTATCTTACAGGTGCTTGTGCCACTGTAGATGCTCAGTGTTGTTAACTCCGACTCCAAAGATCATCTAACTGCATGACGTAAATAACCTTGATGCAATTTCACGTGCTTCATTAATTTATTTGCATTAAGGATTTTGAAATAATCACATGCGTTAACGCTGACAGCCCTAATATACAGTAAGTGGTGTATTATAAATGTATATTTTTATAAAAACAACTAATATATATATATATATATATATATATATATATGTATATATATATATATATATATATATATATATATATATATATATATGTATATATATATATATATATATATATATATGTTTAAAAGATATATAACCAATTAAGTAATCTAATGTCTTTCTAAATGTACAAGTAGTCCAACACGTTCGGATTATTTCTTACCATATTTGTCCCCATCCTCTCCCATGGCAGTGATTTTCTTGCCGAGCACCTGGATGTGTTTTCCACTGGTCCGGCTGTATAGTTGGTAAACCCGATGGTGCTTCCGGCTCAGGCCATCCCGCACCCCTGTCTGATTCTCTACGTGAACTCCAAAGTTAACATTTTCCACTGCTAACACCTGCACAAACACAGGAGTCAGCCACAAATCACTTGTATTGATTTATGAACTATCAACTGATATATGGTTTTATTATCAGTAACACATTGCAGACTATAAGCACCTGTAATGGGCTGTAGAACAGTAACACGACCTGGAAGCATCTGGCCAAAGAGAAATAGAAAAGACACATGTGATTGTGAGACTTTTGCATTTATTTTAGTTGCTTTTTTAACCTATTTAAGGGAGATTAAAGGTGGTTAGCACACTTTTCATTCCTTCCTGAATATCTCTGGTGAATCAAACATTAAGATAACCCTACTAGATGCAAATGAAAGCTTAAGAAAAAAAAGTAAAAAATTATTTATATTCAGTATAACAAAATATTTACCCCTTTAAAAAAAAAAAAAAAAAAAAAAAAAAAAGTATGACTATATAGTTTTAAAAGACTACAGTTTTATGAGGGAGGCAACAAGAAAAAAAAAGATGAAAATGTTTATTTGAACCCAAACTAACACCACATGTGAGTATCTGCATGTATTTAAAGATCAATGTTCAGGTCTGCTATGAATTGTTAATAATACTTCATGCCAACCAAGCTCACTTACTCTCTTTTCTTAAATGATGTCAGCCAAGCATCATGATGTATCACAGGCCTCCAAATTTTATACCATAATATAATTGCTTCCGATCTTTTTTTTATTTTGTCTTTCTCTAATTTTGTATCATTTTAGCTGGAGGGGTTAAGGGCTTTTTGTTTTGACAAAAAAAAAAAAAACAAACACTCAAAGGTCACAATTTTTGATTGATTGCACCTGATTATGACCCTCAAATGAACCCTGATCAAACCAATTCAGGTCTCTCCTATTTTATGAACACTTTTTATTCAACAAAATGTTACTACTGATTTTGATATGAAAACTAATGCTCATTTTTGTGTGGATCTCGAGCATTTAAATTAAAATAAAAACGAATCATATATACAATGGCTTGAACACACCTAATCTATGATGGAACATGTTTTCAGTTTCTGAATTCACATAACTTTGATCATTTTTTTTCTGGTGCTTAAAGAATAAATGTCTAAGTTGTGTAACTGTCTGGAGATTTAATAAGCTGGAATACTTGAAAACAATTTGCCATTAGTTGTTTGGTATAGCGTTATGAGTTTTTTATTTTATTTTTTTTATTTTTTAAATAAGCTGTAAAGTAATTGTTATTTTAAATTTATATTAAAATGTTGGGGGGGGGGGGAACATCTGGCCACTTAATTAAAGTCACCATGGTGTAACCAACATGCAGGAAGCCATTTTGTTGCAATGTGCCAAGAAAACCATAAAACAGAAGGGACCCCTTTATAATGTGTGCCCTGATTAACATTTTTTACATAAAAAAAAAAAAAAAAAAAAAAAATTAAGACAGATTTTCCAGGTCAATTGGAGTAAGCATTATTTGATATTCTTTTTTTTTTTTTTTTTTTTTTTTACTTTAAAAATAATACTTTACATAATAATTAATTCTCCATTATTATTATTTTTACATATGAATTTAAGTCATCCTTATTTGTAATTGACTGACACATGACTTTTATAGAACAGGGCAAGCAGTCTAAGTAGGATTCAGACATATAAAGTCTCATCATCATCATCATCATCAGATCATCAGTGCTGTTCTCTGAGGAGAGACTGTGGGATGTGTTATTATGAGAACACGGCATCTGCTGAGCCAGAGATGAGAAACACAACAAATGCTCAGGCTGGACCTATCAGTATGGAGACTAACTACAAAAAGCCTTCAACTCATACTGAATGATCTTACTCGTGAAACTTACAGCACGACAGCAGAGGACAGGATGGACTGCATCGCTCCAGCGCTTCAATCACCCCGGACAGTGAGATCTTTGAGGCGATGGTTTTAAAAACTGGAGCCAAAACCGGACACAGACCCAGGTGAGCATCTGAGCGCGCGTTGGAGGATTGTTCAGAGAGAGTCTTCTCGCAAGCAAACCTGTTCAGATGTATACTGGAGAACGACAGGTGAAAAACAGGTCATCCTCCTGTGTGACCCCACACTCCACATGACACACTGACAATAGATGGATATTAAAAAGCTTCCCTTGCAATATCCTTAAGAACGCTGCTGTCTTCACACAAAAAACGCAGAATTCAGGGGTCCTCCTGCCCTTTAAGAAGTCTTTGCTAGATTTTCTCCTTTTCCAGGCTTCTTTTGTTTGGCTGTGGGGTGGAAAGGACCCCTCTCTCGCCACAGGACAGTGCGTTTGCTGAATGAGAAGGAAGCGCAGCTGAAGTGGAACGGAGATGGGCGGGGTGCGCGCAGGGGCAGGGATGGTGATGGGACGATGTTTCTAGCTCACTTATCATCACCAAGGTGGAGCGACGGTTCGACCGTCCAGTAATAACCTAATTCAAAACTTTCAGCACTTTAAAACTGCTTACATAAACCGAGTGACCTTTCAGGAGAAAACGTAAATGGAAAAGGTTCGTGACAGTATGGACGTCCCGCTTAATGTTGCATTCAGTCATATTTTTGCTAATTAAACGAAATTAATAGTGTTTTGAGAAATACCAAACGCGAGAGACTCCAGTCCTGTCAGTCATGTGGGGGAAAAAAACTGTTTTATTGTACATGGAGCGGGGCGCCCCCTCACGGTCGCCGCCATGTTGACATGACATTGCCGTGTCATGCAATTAGGCTACTGCACAAACACAACTAGCTACACAACCCGCAAATACAACCATGAAAATCTGTTGTGATTAGACCTAGAATATCCACTGTATGGATATGTGTAGTGTAAGATGGAGAGAAACAAATGAACAGTAACAAAACGATAAAGATAAACAAACAAGCAACAGCAGTTAGCAAACAAACCTCATGCATCCACACCAACAGGTGTCAGTATAAAGTCCAAAACCACTGGTACTGCTGGGGTAAATAAGAACCAGCTAAACCTAAACAAACACTTACTTAGTGCATCCTTTGCAAAAGTGATTTCTGCAAAGCTTAGAAGGAGTACTAAGCAATATTAGGCCATATTTGAACGCTTCAAAATAGAAGAGAGGGTGTGAGAGAGGTATGTAAGCAACAAGTCGTTCCAAAATTAACATTTCACAGGGATTTCAGAAACACAGCCCATTTCCCCCCCTCCCCTGACCACGACAGAACCGCAGACACCAGGGTCAGCCAACAAGCGCCAGCGCTGCATGCTCCTCAACCCCCCTTTTCTCGCCCCAGCACCCCTGTGCCCCATCCGTGAGGAGCAATAGATGTGAGCAAGTGAAGGAAATAGATGTAAATTAGCGGCTAACTAGTCAGGTCACAGGCCGCTTGGCGGTTTTGAACACCCTAAATGAGCCATGTCACATTTCCAAAATACTATAACTCATTTCCTCTCACTTTACAAATCCCATAATTTCCAGAGACAACAAACATTTTTGATTAGTGTAATGGTTTGATATTTTAGCTCCACTTGAGAGTATACTGAGCAATTAGCAGGTCATAATGACCTGATATTCAACGTATGCTCACCCGGGAGTGTGGACAGTTATATTAGACCGAAATTAGGAAGCCTGGTTGACTGGATCACACTCACCATTATGATTGTATAACCTTTTGTACCAGCATTTCTCTGCTCTTTGTCTTTCAGTGTCTGGACTTCAGGCCCTCCACCCATATTGAATTTTTAGATGAAGTCCAGAGATCTTCATGTGAAAGGTATCAAATGCACTCTCTCTCAGAACTCTTTGAATTTCAGAATATTCTGTTTTAGTTTTCTTAAAGGAACATCTGTGTTGATTACCACATACACACACACAGGTTTGTTTTGCCATCAGACTGCCCCCTACACTACCCCTACTCCTAAACCTACCCATCACAGAAAATATTCTGCATTTTTACATTTTTAATAAAACATTGTTTAGTATGTTTTTAAAGCTATTTTAAATATGAGGACTCATGAAATGTCCTCATATTTCATGTTTACGTCATAATACCAGTGTAATACCCATGTCATTATACAAATTTGTGTCCTCAAATCACAAAAACAAGCACACACGCACAAACACACGTTTGTTTTTGTGAATTGTGGGGACTTTCCATAGGCCGCAATGCATTTTACACTGTACAAACCGTACTTTCTATCCCCCTACCCTACCCCTAACCCTAAACCTAACCATCACAGGAAACTGTGCACACCTTTATTTTCTCACAAAAACATAATTTAGTATTTTTATTAATTAATTTACATAAACATAATTTAATATAAACAAACTCACACACACACACACACACACACACACACTATGACTCTTCTTTTGTTTCTTAAAAAAAAAAAAAAAAAAAAAAACTTGGCCCTAATTAATTCTATTGAGAGGCACTTATACAATTGAGGTAAATGGGGCCAATTTTTGGAGGATTTAATCGCAGAATTGTGAAGTTTATAATTTTATAAACACACTTAAATGAATTCTTCTCTTAAATTATTTCTGTAAAGCTATTTTAATTAATCATTTTTACCTTGTCATATGGTGATAAAGTTTAAGTAATTTGTTCACTCTAAAATTATATTAACACATATATTGCGGCTATGCTATTGAAACAGTGAGTATTTTATACGGATTGGCCAACACACTCATGCCACTATTTTAAGTTTTGGCGAATTGGTGGCAAATTCGTATGAATTTGTACTTTTGTACTCACACCCACCTGATGAAAAACATACTTCATGCACACTTTTAATTACAAAATCGATAAAATCAGTTACGTTTTCTCTTGAGAACAGGTTGGATTGGCCCCATTTACTTCCATTGTAAGTGCCTCACTGTAACCAAGATTTTTACTTTTTTAGGAAAGGAGGGAAAAGAATTCTTGTGGACATCAACATTATGCCACAAGTGCTGTAGATTGATTATGTGATTTCTCAGATACCATAGAGCTTATGAATACCAATGTTTGAAATCAAAGGCTCAGTCAAAGCTCTGGCTGAATGGTTTGAATGTGTGCGCAGTCCAGAACCAAGCATAGTTCATCTGTTCTCTCAATGGAGTTCCAAGCTCCTTTTTTTTACCATCCACTCATTTCTCATGTCCAAGTCTACCAGTTTCAGACAAAATAGGAGTTGCTCCTTCTTCTGTTCATCTCCCTCTGTCTAGTTCTTTCTCTTCCTTTTGGCTCATCTTCCATCTTTCCAGACTTTGAAGGGAGTTCAGACTTCTAATATAAGACAGGTCCTTGCCACAACAAAGGAGTCAGCTTTGAGTTTGAATAAACACTTTCTCTCCTTTTTCTGCCTGTCTGTACCCCACTCCCATTTTTCCTTCTCTGTGTTATTTCTCTCTTGGCCCGTGCTGAAGTATGAGCACTTGTTATGCGTTCTCCATGGTAGCCTTTCTTCTGGAATAGATTAGCAGGCCAGGGAGGAAGGGGAAGCGGCGGCAAACCGAAGGGAGAAGAAGGTGTAAAAGGGAGTGAAGTGTGAAAAGAAAGGGACAGAGCGATGGAAAAAGGAAGCGAGGAGCTGAATAATGGGGGGAAAGGAGGATTGTGGAATGACAGAGAAGGAAAGAAGGTCACTGTAGGTAACAGAAACATGCTGTTTGGCTCGTACCCGATGCCAAATCGTTTTTTTTTTGAAACTCAGCTGTGATGGATGTCATCATGCTGGTGATTGCGCCCCGAAATGCCTTCCAAATACCTCGCGTGTTTTCGCTGCTTTCGCAAGCCCTCTTTTTAGCTTCCCCATGTCCTTACATATGCTGCATTGTCATCTCTGGACTCTTTCCTCGTTCTACGGCTTATTAACCCATACTCGGCCACTTCACCGCTCGCATTTGCAATGTATAACATCATGAGCTGTCATCACTCCTCTCCCCTTCCCTCTCTTTTCCCCTCCTCTCTGGTGTGAGCTGGCTGGGTTAAAACCACAGGTCTCCTCTCTCTGTGCGCTGGCGAGAGCACATGACCGCAGCCACTGAACTGCATATACGTAAATGGACATTCTACCTCCTTTCTGCGTAGTGGAGATGAATTTGCTTTAGTCTGCCGACCACAGGCCTTTTGTAACCACATAGACACATACTCATGTAGATGCACTTTTTATATGCATTTTTATTCATGTTTTGGTTGAAAGAGAATCTTATCGTCGCGTTATGTACTTCCAACATCTAATTAATCCAATCTGCCTGCAATAGGTAGGCATAAATGACATTAGCACTGCCTAAAACAACTCACTGAATCCAGATCTAACCATTTCTGTAAGTAGCAAGAGGAAAAAGAATGTGTGTGTGTGTGTGTGTGTTTGAATTGCTAATAGGTAGAACTGTTCCTTTGAGCTTTGTGGAAAAAGTGTTTAACATTCAGGCTGGGCCGTCCTCACAGACTGCCCGAATTCCTCAAATCTGTCAGCCATGCTAGCCAGCTGTCACTCACCTCTAATTTGCTACAACATCATTGACCTGAGGGCTCCTGGCAAATAAACATACACACATACGCTAAGAAAAAAGAAAAAAATCTTGTCTTGTGAGGAGCAGTTTTTTGTGTTTTTCTGATGCTGGAATGTTGGGTTGCATTATCGTCAAGTTTTGCAAGAGCTGTGCGGCTGCCAGGTGCCTTAGCAAACATGCTATTCTACAGAGTACTTCTGTATATTTTGGGGAACTGTTGTTTTAACCCAGCGGTTTGAGCAACAACGTTGACAGAGAAGGATAAACTGCCCTGAATTCAAGGGATTTAATGCTGAGATGAAATATGAGATGGATAAACAAAAATTAGATCAGGTGCAAGTCTTAACCATATATATACTCTCTCTCTCTCTCTCTCTCTCTCACACTCACACTCACACAAACACACACACACACACACACACACACACACACACACACACACACACACACACACACACACACACACACTACAGTTAAGGCTTGAATAATCTATTTTAATTTAATAACAAAAATGTTATTTGAATACTTTTTAAAATATTAAATAAATATAATACACTATAATGTACCCCATTTAATTTGTTAAAATAATAAAAAAAAAAGTATTTTCCTTAAATTATTTTCCTTAATTTATTTTCATAAAAATAAAAGTATATTATTATATAAAATTATATAATTCAACATATAATACATATTATATAATTACATATAATTTATGTAATTGCACATTTATTTTACTTTTTTCATTGGAGTGCCTGGAAATTTGTATTTAATAATTTCATTAATAATAATTATAATAATTTACAGGGAAACCAAAATCATATTTCAGTATACAAGGCATGTTGATTTTAACTTTACAATGTTGTTAGCTGTTCACATAATCAGATTATTTATATATATTTTTTAAAGTTGCAATGTGTAAATTTTAGTGCCATCTATTGGTGAGGTTGTGAACTGCAAGTAACAGCACACACCCCTCGCACCCCTCCCTTTCGGAGAAGCTACGGTGGCCGTCTGGCTGACACGACAAAGATGTCATCATCTGAGACATCAGAGAGTACATTAGCCAGTGATATGGCCATAACCATGTCTTGAACATATGAACATATGCAATTTTTTTATAAAGTATAAAGAAATAGAACAGTGAAGGTAATTCTAGGTCAAATTCTAGCTGAGAAAGAATCATTTGCAAATAATATTTGCATTAATTTTACTTTTATTTGCATGCCTAATATGTCTCGTCATACTCAGTTAGGAATTACATCAATCACATAAATGCATATTTTCAATTCAAAATGGCCATATTTGAGAAAAAAGTTGAGTAGTTTGCATCACTGGATGTTACTGTCGGTCATTTAACGTTTCTATCGCAAAAAAGTTAACGTTTTAAATGTTGTTTCGCTATTTACATGTTATCTCACTCTCAACATTAAACCGATGCTTCTTGCTGGAATTCACTGTGCTTCTGTGAACAGCAAACCCCGCCTACTTTGATTTGTTTGGCCATCTCAATCATTTTGACATTGACGAGTGCTGTTAGACCACTGAAGCAGACCAAACTAAAAATGTAACAAACATTTTTGTCATCCTAACAACACACAGAGCATTGCATAATGGAGTATTGTGGGGGACAATTTGGCCATTTCTAAATATTATGGGGGACTTGTCCCCCTCAATGTCTATGGTGGTTACAGCCCTGGACAGTGAAGTGAAAGATGAGGTTTCTTCTTACTTCTAACAAAGAACGGTCTCAGCTTCTAATAAAAAAGACGACGACTACTATTACTACTACTTTGTGCGTATTCAACGTAGTGACGCTGCAAGCTACCTCTAAAAAGCCAACGGACATAGTGACGAAACGCGATCTGTAGAGCAGTTTGTCCATTTAGGGTTACTGTAGAAACATGCCTGTGCATAATGGCGACTTGACATGTAAGGGGACCCGCGGTGTGTGAGATAGAAATGGCTCATTCTAAGGTAATAAAAACATAACGGTTCATTATGTAAGGTCTTTATGCACCACTGAAAACATAGCTGTGTATATTATATTGCATTTCTGTCAATAGATCCTCACAAATTTTACACACTGCACCTTTAAAACTATAATAATATTGTTTCATATAATAAATAATTTAATATATTAAAATGTAATACATTTGAATTATTTATTACAATTTAATTTGTTTCTTGTTTAAATGCCTAGAAATTTCTCTGATTATTTAATTTTAAAATGTATTATTATTATCTTTATTATATTATTATTATTATTTACAAGGAAACCAAAAACACATTTTATTCATTTTAACTTTATAAATGTTGTTAGCCGTTTACAGAAATGTGCTATTCTCTCCTGGTCTCCTGGTGGATGAATGATTGATGTGAAACAGCTTTCATGTTTTCTAAAAAGAATGTATTTTAATAAAGTATCAGTGTAGGAGTTTTGGGTTTCATGCAGGTAGAGCAGTTGTGAAAGACTAGATAATGAAATATAATGCATTTGACAGATGTTGGGAGGACACACACATGCACAGCCCTGCGGACACTCTCTCTCTCTCTCTCTCTCTCTCTCTCACACACACACACACACACCCACACACAGTGAACTCTATCAAGGTCAAACCCTAATGCACCTGCTGTGCATTTGTCAGTCTGTGGTGCTTTCCTCTGGTCTCCACCTGCAGATGATGTTGCACATAAACACTTAATGCTCTTAATTTTGTCTTTTCCAGTTTTCCACCACGGATTTAGAGTTCAAAAGGAATAAAATATTTTGAAACGTTAAACTAAGAGATGTTCAATGTTCAACTATTTTGTGAAAATATCAGCTGACGTAAGATAAAAGGATTCCGGGAACTCCAGGTAAATGTTATTCTGATTTACAATAGATGAGTAAATCAAAACAGCTACAATTCACAAATGCATCCAACTATTTAGATGCCTGTCATTAGGGGATTAGAGAATCCACACTGCTTAATCCGTAATAAAGTAGATCAGGATAGTGTATCTATTTACAATATTAAATTCTCTCATATGCAATTAAGCATCAAGCCATATCTACATAACTTGTGTTTTGATCCTAAATTAAATTAAATGGGATTGGGAGGGTTAGAGGCAGATTTTATAGCCTATAAGATTTCACTGTTCATATAAGTTTGTGGTTTAGGTTACACTATGATAGTCATTTAGCTATAAAACATTTTTGAGAGCAAAATCTGATTTAAATGCATTACATGTGGCTTTTTGCCACGTGCCTCATCTGTTTTCACTTATAAGTAAGTTTCAGTCAGGAGCAGTGCTGCTGCCCCCCTTCGGATATATAGAGAACTGCTTGAAAAATTTGTCTAAAAGGTTCCATGTTTTGTAATTGTTGACATGAAAGTCACCATTTCGTCCCCTTGGAATTATAAGGTTCTGTCTGAATTCTGAGCAGTTTTGAGATATTGAGCTTCAAAGTTTTTCCATTCCATTCAACTTTGTAGATAGAACCTTTTTGTTTTCTAAATGTAGAAAATGTACAAAAAAAAAAAAAAAAAAAAATTGGTTTATTTATTTTCAATTTATATTTTATATATATATATATATATATATATATATATATATATATATATATATATATATATATATATATATATATATTGTGTGTGTGTGTGTTTGTCTGTGTTGAAAATATACATACTTTAAAATTAAAAATATATTGGTTTAAATTTTGCCAAAATATAATACAAAATGTATTTCAAGAGGAAGGAAAATGCATAAATTCTTAAATCTTAAAATTCATTATGGGTAAAAGCAAAAAGATTTTTGAACAATATAAATATATATTGTTTGATAAATAAATAAATCAAATAATTTAAAATTTGAATATGTAAATAAAATATATAATACATTTAAAATAAATAAAATAATATCTATTTATTTGTTTATTTATTTTAAATGTATTTATTTTATATTTTCAAAAAACAAAAATTTTGGACTAAAATATATTTCAAATATTGGTTTAAACCTCCAAATGCAAAATATTACAAAATGTACTTCACACTGTAAAATGTAATAAGTTGACTTGACTTAGAAAAAGTGAGGAAACCGATTGCCTTAAAATTTCCAAGTAAAGTAGTTGTCGTAACTTAATTCAGTTAAGTAAAGAAAACTTGTTGGTCAAGTTGTTAACTCAAAATCATTAGTTGGGTTAACTTAGTGTTCACATAACTAGGAAAATCTTAGAAAACCGATTGCCTTAAAATTTTCAAGCAAGCTGAACTAAAAAATATAAGTTAAGACAAAAAGCAACAACAGATCTTAGGCAAAGCATTATCTATTGCTCATCAATTTTCTTCAGACACTACAATGTACCAAACAATGCCACTTTGGCACTGCTAAATTCTAAACATTTTTCATTAACCAATAATACTAACAGTCTTACTAACAAAAATACTAAAATCAATGTTAGCTTAATTTTGACAGTTTAATCTTTGGCAGGTGACAATTTAACACTTTAATTAAAAAGAATGTTGACTTTAATGCAACTGCAAGATTAAAGAGGTAGTTTTAGAAACAAAAAAATTAAATTCTCTCATCATTTACTCACCCTAATGACGTCACAAACCCATAAGACTTTGAAACATAAATGAAGATATTTTTAATGAAATCTGAGAGGTTTCTGTCCCTCCAACTGAAAGTCCAGTTAACCAAAACTTAAAAGATCCAAAAAGTTTCCCAGGCTGTTTTCTTTAAAAATAGCTAAATTTGTGTTTGAAAGACTAACCAAGGTCAAACAACATGAGAGTGAAAAACTGATGACAAAATTTACATTTTTGGGTGAACTAAGCCTTTAACGATCTCAAACAGCCTTTGCTTACATCAACAGAAGAGTTTTAAGTGAATGTAGTTTTGGTTTCAGAGAATTATGTCCAAGGGAAAGAAAAATTCCAAATTTGCCACATATCAGTCCAAAAATTAGTCACATGGCACCTTTCAAGTTCATCCATGGCAATGTCTCAGTCTAGAATAATGCTGTGCATGAAGACTCCAAATGTAGTTCTTGTGGAGGAAGAATCCTGGCTGTATTCTGTTATTACGGTCAGAATCCCAAAGAAGACTTTGTCACAATCACAGTCCTAATAAAAAGGGAACAGCAATATCACAGTTCTGGTTACATTAAAATTAAAATCACAAATGTACATAAGTACCAGGTGTACGTACAACTAACAGAGATTAATTATGGTTGTTAAAGGGTTAGTTCACCCAAAAATGAAAATTCTCATTAATTACTCACCCTCATGTCGTTCCACACACGTAAGACCATCGTTCATCTTCAGAACACAAATTCAGATATTTTTGATGAAATCCGAGAGCTCTCTGACCCCTCCATAGACAGCAATATAATCAACACTTTCAAGGTCCAGAAAGCTACTAAAGACATTGTCAAGACAGTCATGTGACTGCAGCGGTTCATCCTTAATGTTATGAAGAGACGAGAATACTTTTTGTGCGCAAAAACAAAACAGAAATAACTTTATTCAACAATCTCTTCTCTTCCCTGTCAGTCTCCTACTCTGTTGACGTAGTAAACACAGTCCAGAGCTTCCGTGTTCTACGCCAGAATGCTGGCTCAATGTTGGCAGGCTTCTGCATAAGCATCACATACGCGTCATGCTGCTCACGTGAACAGCGTCAGCCAATACTGAGCCTGCATTCTGACGTAGAACCTGGAAGCACTGAACGTAAACAGCGTAGGAGAAAGAAATGGAAGAAAAGAAATTGTTGAATAAAGTCGTAATTTTTGTTTTGTTTTTGTGCACAAAAAGTATTCTTGCTTCTTCATAAAATGAAGGTTGAACAGGTTGATGCAGTCAAGTTGACTGTTTTAACAACGTCTTTAGTACCTTTCTGGAACTTGAAAGTGATGATTATATTGCTGTCTATGGACGAGTCATATACCTATCGTATTTCATCAAAAATATCTTAATTTGTGTTCTGAAGATGAACGAAGGTCTTACGGGTGTGGAACCACATGAGTGTGAGTAATTAATGACAGAAAATTCATTTTTGGGTGAACTAACCCTTTAAAGTATTATCTGTAAGATAGACAAAATAAAAAAAAAATAACTGTATAATGATGACAGAACTTGCATTTAACAAAATGTTGGATAAAAAAAAAGAAGAAGAAAAAAATAAATGAAACAAATGCAAAGTTTGTATGTCTGGTCCAAGATAAGAGAGTTAAATGAAGCATATTGAAAGCCTATATGTAATGTATGTGTGGGGAATCATAGTTTATAAAGAAATATACAGAGAAAGTTACCTGTCAGCAATGATTAAAAAAATCAGGTTTCTTCTCCAAGAATCAGAGGAAGGCCATGAAGAACTGTAAAAATAAATAAATAAATAAAATGACAAAAAAAAAAAAAAAAATAGAATGAAATATCAAATAATCTGTGAATTCAGTGACATCAGTGCCCTGATAAATGTTACAACATCGAATGAAATATAAAATTGAGCTAATACAGTAACAGAATTTTGATTAAGAAAGCAGCACTGACAAGCTTACCATATATTTAATTTGCACAATTAACTCTCTTTTCAACTGCCACTTTCTTTGTTGCACGATTTTCCAGAAATCAAGTTGATAAAGTGCTGAGAAGAATTCTTGATTGAAGCTTCTGGTTGTGATGTGATTGAACTCTGCATTGATCTGTGACAGGGAAAATAAATGTTAAATGTACATTGGGTCCACAGTTAGTGTGTTCAAGGCATACTTGTTTATTTTGTATCAACATGTTTAGAATGATTTCTTGTTAAATACCCCTTCAATTAATTAAATAACTTGAATGAACACAAACAGTCAGTGTGAAGGCGTGGAATTGGACTAGTTCTGGTGCAGCTTCCATGTTTTAAGCGACATTGCTACAATAGTAGATTTCTATTTTCAAAGGAAAAATACAGCAGGCTACTTACATTTCCAATGCATATCTCATTCCACAAAACAGATCCTGCAAATTAAGAAAAATAGCCTTATATTAATCTACATGTCTCATTCCACAAAACAAGCTCTGAAAATTAAAAATAATAATAATAATTCTAACTATATAGATTTATATTTCTAATTACAAACCACTGTGTAGTCTTCAAACATTTTAATCTTAAGAAACCTAAAATAAAAAAACTAATTATAACATCCCTGTACAACACACCTAAACTAGCATCCAAAAATATAACAGGAGAGTAATTATTAAAGCTTTCCCCAGTCTACATTGATAATAAAAAATATCTAAAACATAAAAAACGTTCCCTTATTCAAAACATGCAGCCAAAGACCAGTAACTTGCAAATGCTAACTGCTAATTTCGATTAGCACAAACACAACTTCAGTTTCAATAATATAAAATCACACCCAGTATCACTGTGTAAGTTATTTAATCTGATTGTATTACACTATCGATTAACATATATTAAATCATTCTGAAATGTTAAAATATGACAAACAAACACCAACTTACCGTTCCATGTGCTTCTCCCTTCAGAATACGTTGCAAATTGACTCCACCTACAGGTAGAACTGCGCATGACCAATCGAAAAAATTCGTACTACTCATTATTTTAAGTAGAGGATAATTTAATCCATTGAGTTCAATATCTTTTTTTTTCTAAAAGGTTGTCATTACTTATCAACAAACTTACTCAAAATAAATTAAAATCACTTCATTTTATTAGTAAGATCATCAGTTAGCTACATTTTACAGTGCAGGGGGGACACTTTTTTTTTTTTGAATCTTAGGGTTCAGTATGATTAATAGCAAACATTTTTGAACAACATAAATATATTTAGTTTGGTAAATATATAAAATAAAAAGTAAATGATATAATATAATATAATATAATATAATATAATATAATATAATATAATATAATATAATATAATATAATATAATATAATATAATATAATATAATATAATATAATATAATATTTAAAAGTAATATAAGTTTTTATTTTTTATTTTTTATATTTTGTTTCACCATGACTTGTAAATTGGTTAGGCTTAGATGGGTATGGCTCAGAGCATCACGTGTGTCAACAGCAGTGTGGCTGGACGATTTCCTCAGCCACTCCATAAATATCTGTCTGTCTTCTGTGGGAATCCTTCAGTTGACACAGCTGAGAAGCAGGTGTTATTCAGTGGGCCCTCCCTCTGTCCCTCATTCCCTTCATCTTCACTGTCTTCTCTACTCCTGAGTCCTGTCCTTCCAGCTGCTCTTTATATCTTCATTTTGTGTATCTTTTGCTTGTTGTTTTTGCCCCCACCCCCACCAGAGTGATCCTTCTCTACCAGTCATGTTAAAATGACAAAGCTTGACTACATATGTGTAAATGTGTGCAGAGAGAGTATGTTTATGTGTGTGTGAGAGAGAGAATGAGGTGAGGGCAGTGCCCGCATTCTTATGGCATTCTTGACATTCCCCGTCTGTGGCACTCTGCCCCATCTCCGCACTGCCTGTATGTGTGTGTGAGAAAGATCTGGTGCGTAAATGAAAATGTACACTTTGTTCTCCTGATTGGCTGCCTCAGGCCTGCATGGAGGAATGGGGTAATTAGCAGAAGACTCTGCCTCCACCCCGTGGCAGTTCACGAAGGTGCAATTAGCAGGTCTACATCTGTAGTCAGAAGCATGCTGACTTGCTGAGAGCTCCAGTTTATACATTTAGAGCTTGCAAGGCAACACTGTAGGTCTAATGATATTCCTCATACTTCTGTAGATTTCTGAAATTATTTCAGCTAGAATTGCTTGATATATATTCATTTATACTTATGATTATATGTATATATATATATATATATATATATATATATATATATATATATATATATATATATATATATATATATATATATATAAAGATTAAAATGGGAAATTCTCACATTTACATTCATTCATTCATGATTAATCTTTTTTTCTTGCATCTGTTTAACCATTTAAATCCACTTTTGCACCGCAAAGATGGTGTTGTGCTAATTACTCACAACCAAAGTCTAAAACCTAAGCTTATCTATTGTTTTGTGGCATTGTAAGGCTTCAAATCCTGGTATTTCCTTATGGATAGGCAAAGCAAGTTTTAATGCATTGTATTTGCCAAATTGCCACAATTCAAATAGTGACTGATAAGTTAGAATCAGAGGGAAACTGAAACGCCTGGTTTTAGACCACAATAATTTATGGTGTAGGGGCTCCTTTACAGCATCAGCTCATCTTGTCAATGACAGACAGATACAAGTCTTTTACAGTGGTCAGACAAACCATTATTCTTCCAGAACAGTGGCCAGGTCGCTGTGCGATGTTGGTGGAGGAAAATGTTTTCTGACTTGCTGCTCCAATGTACCCCAAAGTGGCCTAAAAATATTTGTGACTGTGCAGCATGGGAGATGTTCAACTTCGCTTTCGTGTTCATTAAACCACTCTGTCACAAGTCTTGCTGTGGGTATTGGTGCATTATCATGCTGGGCACCCCCTTCAGGGTTCAATGTTTGAACCATTAGGTGCAAATGATCCTCCAGAATGGTTCAGTAGTCCTTGGCAGTGACAGCCCATCAAGCACAGTAGGGAATGCCATGATATGGCAGCCCAAACCATCACTGATCCTGCCCTGCGCTTCATGAGCACAAAACAGTCTGGGTGTTACGCCTCTTTGGGGCTTCAACTCCACAGCGTAACTTCAACGGATGTGGGAAAGACAGTGAAGGTGTTTTGGCTATAGCAGCCTGACCATGAATATTGACTCTGTGGAGCTCCCGACGAATAGTTTTGGTGGAAACAGGAGAGTCGAGGTGCAAATTTAATTCTGCAGTGATTTGGGCAGCTGTGGTTTTATGTTTTTTGGATACAATCCGGGTTACCTGGACATCCCTTTCAGACAGATTCCTCTTGCGTCGACAGTTACTCCTGTTGGATGTGGTTTATCCTTCATGGTGGTATGCCGACATTACCCTGGATACCATAGCTCTCGATACACCACAATGACTTGCTGTCCTGGTTACAGATTAGCCAGCAAGACGCACACCAACAGTTTTTCCTCTTTTGAACTCCTATTGTTGTGAGGATTGCAAAATTGTATGTACAGCTGTGCTATTGCTTTGCTAATTCAACCTTCATACGCTGCTCTTATTGACAGAATGTAAAATCAGTTGAGATTGTTCACCAGGTCATGCATAGGTGTGAAACCTCTAACACTATATTGACCAGTGTTTCAGTTTCATATATATATATATATACACACACACACACACACACACACACACACATACACATATTGTTGTGCAAAAGTCTTAGGCCACCATTAGATGTTGTTTAGCAATGGTATAATGACCATATATAATTATTTATTAGAATATAACCAGAGAATACAGGAAATGTATATGCAGTATTAAAAAACCCCCCGAAAAAATGACTTATAGGCTAATGGACTGGAAGGCCAAGAAAACTTTCAAAATCTGATGAGAAGTTTCTCAGAGTTTCTTCTTTGAGAAACTGGAAGAGGTACAGGAGGTCACACTAAATACCATTTTGTTCTGATTTTTTATTTTATTTTTTTACGTTTTGTGTACGTATTTCCTGTATTTTCTGTTTGTATCGTAATAAAGACCAAAAAATAAATATGGATGGTCATTAAAACTTTGCTAAAATGACAAAGTTGGTGGTGGCCTAAGACTTTTGCACAGTATATATTAAAATGTGTATACGTTATTGACTATTTGAATTTATAATATCTATAAATATCTGTGTATTCAATTGTCAGTTATATCTCAGACTATTTGGATTATAAACAGTGGGCCTGTGTAGCTTAATGCTGTTGTAGGTCAATCCGCATTTATGGAGTTCACGGAAGGCTAATGTAGGCTACAGACTAATTTAAAATCATTAAACCACTCTCCTAAAATCAATTGAGGGGTAGAAAGAAAATGAGCCTTTAATTAGTGCCAGTCTAAAGTCTGGACCACATGACACCCTAAAATTAGTGGGGGTGGTTACATTTTTGAAATTTAAGTTTATATCTATATTCAGGTGCATCTCTCAGTACACATTTAGATTTGTAGGCTTTTTGCAGTAAAAAAAAAAAAAAAAAGCTCTGTATTCACAACATGTGTTTTATATGGACACAGAGATCTTTTAGCATTAAAATGTCCTAATAGGGTGCAGTGAAGGGGGGTTGGGGGAGGGGTTCCGGTTGGGGGGGTGGTTGTCCGAGCCCCCTAATTAAATTTTGATCTCCTTATGATAAGTATAGACTATACTGTAGGCTACTATCAACATTTTCAAATGTTTTATGAACAATAAAAAGTTAGATTACAAGTTAATCAGAACTCATGTTCACTTTAGAAGATAAGCAACAGTGCTTTCAGTTACATTTTGTACACTGACAAAATGTAATTAGCTACTATCATTAATTATCACTGTAATACATATTTAGTAGTGGCATGAAAAATGACTGACTTCATTACCTTACTGACGTGGACAACAATGACCATGAAAAACAACTGTTTACACCACTCCACAATCATGTCCTCTTTTTGGCCATTAATGAGAGTAAATGTGTTTGTTTGGTGGGTCGATTTAAGTTGCTTTATTTCCGACTCTGCTCTATGCCATTTAGTATGCACTTAAGGTAATGGAAAGCAGGAAAATATCATGGAAACCCTGTAGTCTGCTGTTCAACCAATCGCGAGCAGCTGGATTATTCCTCACAAAACCTTTTAATACCTCTGTTCACTAATGATCCGGACCCGCGGCCCTTTAATCCCCACTACATTAATTAAAAAGAGCACAAGCCCTTGGAAGATCATGCCATCTGCTGCAGTTTCATTCCACAGACAGATTGTGTTTGGTACTTATTTAAAACAGAATTTCTTTACTTGTCAGGGAAGGCAGAAGGAATGAGAAAGGGATAAGTCTGCAGGAATTAAATGGGGAAAAAATAGAGTTCAGCTTCGTTGCCTACTTTTGTTGTAACCCATCACATATTTATAATAACAATAGCCTAACGCTAAATGTTAGTCTGAATATTAAATGTAATTCTCACTTTTTGTATCTGAACTAATATCGAAAATTGTTTAAGATTAGGCCTATTTTGTGTCACCTATTTTGATGCCTTTTCAGCGCACTCATTGTGTTTGTGTTTCCACAGCATGAAGGTAAGATCTTACGGATTTAAAATCTTACTGGTCTACTGACATTTATGACATCCCTTCAAACATTGCAATGCTCATGATAGCTTTTGTTAACTCTACAATAAGTAAATCCACTTCACCAGCTAATTACTCTTCAACAGCTCTGCCATAGAAATATAGGCTACAGAGCTACCGCTAAAAACGGAAGTTCAAAGACAATTTCTAAAGATGGCTGCGCCCCCCCCCCCCCATTTTAGCATTTAAACACGTTGAAACACTTTGCAAGTTAAAATAGCTATTTAGTATTCAAAGTTTTTAACTTACAAAATGAATTATAAAAACGAGGTCTTGAAAAAGATGGGCACCATTCAGTAAAACGAATTATGGTTAATAACAGGCAATCTGGAATAATATTATAAGTTATTATACTTTATTATTATTATTATTTATTTATTGTTTACGTAATGGCGGTAGGAGAAAAGCAAAACCCCAACGATCCGAATTTTAACAGTCAATGAAACAAATTGAAAAAGAAGACACAATAAAGTATATAAAAAACTAGTGTTTAGTGTCCTGTCTCCCTCATCCAAACACACGCACACTCTCTCACTCTTGCGCACGTGCCATTGGCCACAGGCGCGCGCTCTAGTGCTAAAGTACAAGGTTCAGGGACTTACCACTTCATTGTCATTAGCGTGCTCATTCTCTCTCGAAATGTTACTGTGCGTTTGAGAGGATTATTGTCTACCATTTCAAAGCTTTAACTATGAGTGTTTTGTTTGGTAGTTTATTTGAAGGCACGCATTAGGAAGGAGCCTATTTCAATGGAGCTGTGGATATGGAAATGGCAGGTAACCTGCCTGGCGCTCATCGCGTCTGTGATGGATGTAGTTCTGGCACAGATTCGTTACACGATCCCAGAGGAACTGGAGCACGGGGCTTTTGTTGGAAATATTGCGGAGGATCTGGGATTAGACACCAACAAACTCTCAATCCGCCGATTTAGAATAGTTTCAGGTGCAAAACGGCAATATTTAGAGGTGAATTTAGAAAACGGGGTTTTATTTGTCAATGAAAGAATTGACCGAGAAGAGTTGTGCGAACAAAATCCATATTGTTCATTCCATCTTCAGGTTGTGATCGAAAACCCATTAGAATTGTATAGGGTCGAAGCTGAAATATTAGATGTCAACGACAACTCTCCTGTCTTTCCCTGGAGTGAATTTAACCTGGATATCTCCGAATCCGCCGCGCCTGGATCGCGCTTCCCACTGGAAAGCGCGCAGGACCTGGACGTCGGTGACAACTCTCTGCGCTCGTATTTGCTGAGCGTAAACGAACACTTCGTCCTGGATGTCCAGACGCGCAGCGACGGCAGTAAATTCGCAGAACTGATTCTCGAAAGTCCGCTGGACCGGGAGCAGCAGAAGACTCACTTGATGGTTCTTACAGCGGTGGACGGAGGCTCGCCCGAGAGGTCGGGCACTGCGCAAATAAACATAACTGTACTGGATGCCAACGACAACGCGCCTGTGTTCGATCAGAACTTTTATAAAGTGAAGCTGGCTGAAAACGCACCGCGAGGCACTGTCGTGATAAAACTAAACGCCACTGATCTCGATGAAGGACCCAATGGAGAGATCACATACTCTTTTAGCGGGCACGCACCAATGAGAGTGCGCGAGCTGTTCAGCGTGGATTCCCGCACTGGAGAAATCAAAGTAAAAGGAGTTATAGATTATGAAAAGGCACGAATGCACGAGATTTATGTACAAGCCAAAGACAAGGGACCGTCTGCGGTGGCAGTGCACTGCAAAGTGATGGTTAACATAATAGACGTCAACGACAATCTTCCTGAAGTGATTCTTACATCAGTATCTACGCCTGTCCAAGAAGATGCGCCCCCTGGCACAGTGATAGCAGTAATTAGCGTTATGGATAAAGATTCTGGGGAAAACGGAAATGTTGATTGTGAAATTCCTCATCACGTTCCCTTTCAGCTGCACTCATCTTTTAAAAATTATTATACTTTGGTCACGTGTGATTTTCTGGACAGAGAGACCATTTCAGAGTATAACATCACTCTGACGGCGCGTGATATGGGCTCACCGCCTCTTTTTACAAGGAAAACAATTTTAGTGCAAGTGTCTGACATTAACGATAACGCGCCTCGTTTCAAACAGCCGTCCTACACGGTCTACCTGACCGAAAACAACGCGCCAGGAGCCTCGATTTGCACTATCACCGCACAAGACGCAGACGCGGATCAGAATTCCTACTTATCCTACTCTGTTCTAGAAAACGGCATCCATGGAATGCCAGTGTCCACCTACGTGTCCATCAATTCAGATAACGGCAACATTTACGCACTGCGTTCTTTCGACCACGAGCAGCTCAGAAACTTTCAGATCGTGGTTCAGGCCGAAGATGCTGGTTTTCCGCCTCTCCGCGCGAATGTAACAGTTAACGTGTTTGTTTTAGATCAGAATGACAATCCTCCAGTCGTTGTATCCCCGATGCCCGAGAATGACACCGCAGCGGTTGTAGTTGTCCCTAAATATGCTGATGCCGGATACCTAGTGGCTAAAATCACCGCCATGGACGCGGATGCCGGGCAAAACTCGCGTCTCTTTTATGAAGTCCTCCAAGCTACAGATCTCAGTTTGTTCAGTGTTGCGCTGTACACTGGGGAGATCAGGACAATCCGCCGGCTGATGGACAACGACCCCAGGAGGCAGAGGCTAGTGGTTTTAGTCAAGGACAACGGTCAGCCGCCCCTATCGGCCACAGCCTCCATCATGTTGTCAGTTGTTGACAGCGTGCCAGAATCCTTGCCTGATTTTGGTGACCTCGCGCTCAGCCCTCAGTACAGGTCAGACCTCACGCTGTATTTAATCGTGTCTCTGGGCGCGGTTTCATTCACGTTTCTTGTGGCTATTATTGTCCTGGCTACAATTAAGGGACACAAGGACAGAAACTCGTGCTGTGGGTTTCAATCTAAGGACCCCACCCGTGACGTCATTAAAAAGTCTAACTTGAACATTCACATATCACCTGGATCAAAAGGACCCACGCACTGCGTGGAAGTAAACGCGAACAACCCAATAGGTCAAAACTACTGCTATAAAATGTGTTTAACTCCAGAGTCATCTAAAAGTGACTTCATGTTCCTCAAGCCTTGTAGCCCGACGGGAATATCTTCCCGAAATAACATCAAGGAAATGGAAAACAAAACTTTGACCTGGAGCCCATCCAGCCACAGTCATGGTACAAGGAATGGGACGAGCTCTACAAACGAGGTAATTAATCAACAAAAAAAATGATTAAGTTTGTCCACTAGATGGAGACTTCAGATAGTTGTTGTTCTTTAATCTGCCCAGAAATTGGCAGAAAATTAATAAGAAATGTGAACAAAAACCTGTAAATTGTAATCTAATTACACACATAAATTATATTTGAACATGCCAATGTAAGTACTTCATGCAGAACAATAATAACTGTGTTAGAATAACACATTACAAGTAACGCGAGTTATGTAATCAGATTACTTTTTCAAGTAGCTAGTGAATTAACGCATTACTTTTTAAATTTACAGCAAAATATCTGAGTTACTTTTTCAAATAAGTAACGCAAGTTACCTCTCCTGTCCCGTTGAGAGAAAACAAGAGTAATAACTCTGTATTATTTTTTTTTTCTGTGAACTATACCTTTAAATATAATAATATAATATAATATACAATTAAATTATATAATTAAATAATAACAATAACAAAAACTATATTATAATAGTAAAATAAATAATTGTAATAATAATAATAATAATAATATCCATTTGCTGAACAACAATGTTTGAAAATAACTTTTGAGCAACAATATTGAATTGTTTATTCTACCTTTGAGCTATACTGGATATTCGTTTTTTTCTGTGAACTAGACCTTAAAATTCTTAATGCACAGTTCATGAATAAATTATAAAATAAACAAATGCATTTTTGTCACTGCTCCACATTGTAGATATACTGCAACAAGGTGATGAATTAGTAAAGTCACTTAGTGCTTTAGTGACTGTTTTTCGTGTGTTCTGGGATCATTCCTGTTCTTGGCATTGACATTATGTTTGTAGTACATTCTTGTCTCTCTCATGTGTAAGTGGAGTAAATATTTTAACTTTTGTTTTCTTTGCAGCTCAGACAGGGTAACAAAGACCAAACACTGACCAAGAACCAGCTTAATTATACATATAAAAGGTAATTAAAGTTAAAGCTGATTCTATCTCTCTCACATGCACAAAGTATCTGACGTGTTCATGTTTTTGTTTTTCTAGTCATACTCCAATAAACACAGGAAGGACACTGCAGCGCAGACTGATTCAGGAGTCAGACAACTATGCTTACACATCTGTTCCACAGTACTGGACCTGGGGAAATCACATGCATGGTAAAATCATTATATCTGTCTTCCCTAAAAACATGTTTAGTTAAAAGGCATACACAAAAATACCAGCTTTATATATTCTGTATAACTTCCTTGTGATTTAACTGAATTGAACTTTTCTTTGTCATTTAAAACAGATTATAAGACCTCACCTAAGGTTGGTGGCTTTCCAAACCACTCATGGACACGTTACAACCAACAGGATTCAATTCAACCCTCACCAGACTATCAACATAATGTTTACATTCCTGGAACACCATCAACACTCTGTACACTCAAGCTGGCAAACAATGGGGACATTGAAGTCTACAACTCATTCTCAACTTTTGGCAAAAAGAAAAAGCCAAACAATAGCCTTCAAGAGGACGCAGTAATAACCAATGATTTTTTCAAATAATTTTTCCAGTTGTATTTTTCATCTGTAGGTTACTTTCTGTATATAAGTTGTGTATATATTTTAGTCAGATTATATGTGCTGTATAATTTGCCTTCATAAATTTCACAACAAGATAGCACTTAAAGTACTCTGATCATTTTTTTTTTTTTTTTTTTTTTGCATCGTTTTCCAGATATCTTTAGTGTTCAGAAACTTTCTGAAAGCATTAAACAGATGGTTGCTTTAATTGTTATTACCCATATTGGTGAGAATTCAGGTTACATTTTCCAAAATGATATCCCTTTTATTTCCAAAATGTACAGAATAAAGAATACTATTAGAATTTATTTAATATTGTTTTTTGGTCTTTCTCCTTAAAAAAAAAAAAGTAGGGTTTTCACTGCATTGATTTTCGCTGTGCCAAAATTACAAGAAACAGCATTTATTGTCTATTACCACCCTCTATGACAGAAAAAAGGTAGAGTAGCAAAATATGTAGAGCATTGCTTGAATTTATAGGTGGATCTTACTTGTATAACATTAAGGCCCAGTTTCACAGACAGGGCTTATATTAAATTAGTTCATTTAGGACATTTAAGTAGCTTTTATAAACAGGCCTTAGAAAAAAAACAAAAAACAAAAAAACATTACTGGTGTGCATCTTGAGACAAAACAATGGCACTGACATATTTTAAGATATGTCAGTGCAAGTTGCTTTCATTTAAGCCTCGTCTGTGAAACCAAGGGTATATCAACATGGCATTACACAATGGCATTTGAAGAGACATGTATTCACAGTGCTTCTTTATAGATTAGCTACACACCTGCAATTGCTGCAGATTAGGTGAATTAAATTGTTACCAATAGATAATTACAATTAATTGTAGCCAGCCTGTTTGTGAAATATTATTATTATCAGTATATATATATATATATATATATATATATATATATATATATATATATATATATATATATATATATATCATCAGTGAACAGGCTACAACTCTGTGCATTTAGGAATGAAAAAAGTGTTCATTTCAGTAATAAAGTGAGAATGTTCGCGCAGAAATGATGTTTTGTTGTTGTTGTTGTTGTTGTTAATTTTAACAACAGCATAAACATGCTTTTATTTTGATTGGTTTATCAGCGGAACCAAGTCAGATTATGGATCTGTCCGTGGTGCTGAACTTGCTTTTTGTTTGATGACGCCCAACAGTCTTAATTTAAGAAAAATAAAGACTACCTTATATATAAATACATTTATTTGTTACTTTTAACATTTGCAGACAACCTGTACATTATATATGCTAGCTTTAATAAAGACTTCCAGAAAGTAAAGTAATTTCAGAAATAATAATCTTTCATGAATTTATATATATATATATATATATATATATTTTTTTTTTTTTTTTTTTTTTTTCCACAAAATAAATTGTTCTATGTAAACGTTTATCTTCACACGATGTCGCTGCACTACCGCTATTCACTTGAAGGTGGAATGGGATGCAAGCACAGCTATGCTTTGCTTTCATAATGCTGTTGGACAGAGGCAGTCAGAGCAGCACTGAAGCTCAGCTGAATCTGATCAGCGGGCGGGATCCACGGCACGGCGCTATGGCGATGCTCTGCTGGATGCTTTTACGAATACAAATACCCGCTAACCTCCATTCGTTTTCGAAAACATTGCTATATTTCTTGTAAAAGACAGCGAAAGCATAGACGTGCGCGTTCTGCAATGGATCCAAGGAGGAGATGGCGTCTCGGTTTCGCCGTCCTCTCCGCGCTGTGGAGTCTCGCGTCGGCTGTAACAAGATACTCCATCCCCGAGGAAATTCCAGTGGGCTCAGTGATCGCAAATATCGCCACGGATTTGGGCCTTGACGCGCACAGCCTGTTGGAACGAAAGGTAAAGCTGGATTATATTCATAGCAAGAAATACCTAGAGATAAATAAAGACACCGGAGAACTGTTTATCGCTGAGAAAATTGACAGGGAGTATTTATGCCCGGCCAAAACATCATCGTTCTGTTTCCTCAAGATGGATGTGATAATCGAGAGTCCAATACGCATATTTAATATCGAATTGGAAATTATGGACATAAATGACAACGCGCCTCAGTTTAGGAGGGAGAGAATACCGCTCGATGTTTCGGAATCAGCAACACCTGGAGAAAGGTTTTCTTTAACAAACGCGGTGGATGCAGATGTTGGAGAGAACTCAATCGAGACCTATTACCTGAGTGAAAGTAACGAGTTTACCATTGAAATCCAGTCTGGAAGTGACGGGACTAAATATGTCGACCTGGTGCTAAAAGCTAGTTTGGACAGGGAAAAACAAGCTGTCCACACACTAACCCTCACCGCTGTGGACGGCGGCATACCTGCGCGTTCAGGTACGGCCAGCATTATCATTCAAGTGCTGGATATCAACGACAACGCCCCTCAGTTTGATCGACAAGTCTACTCTGTTGACCTCATTGAAAATGCACCAATCGGGACACTGATTATGCAGCTAAATGCAACAGATTTGGATGAGGGTGCCAATGCGGATGTCATATACTCTTTCACTTTATACACATCTGAGAAAACACAAGAAAAGTTCTCTTTGGATCCCACCAATGGAGAAATAAGAGTAAAAGACGTGATTGATTTTGAAGAAGTAAAGAGTTTTGAGATGTATGTTGAAGCCAAGGACAAGGCAGTGAATCCGCTTTCAGGTCAGTGTAAAATTTTAGTGTTCATCACCGATCTAAACGACAACCATCCTGAGATTACGATAAAGTCTTCACAGAGTTTGATTAAAGAAAATGACCCTGTAGGAACGGTGATCGCCGTCATCAGCGTGAGCGACAGGGACTCTGGAGATAATGGCAAAGTTGTTCTCTCCATACACAATGCTGAGATGTTACCTTTTGCTCTTAATAAGTCATCGGAAGACTTTTTTGCATTAACAGTCACTGAATCACTTGACCGCGAGCGCATCCACAGTTATGACATCACACTTCACGTGACCGACAGAGGAACACCTCCTCTGACCGATAACGAAACGATCAGTGTTACAATTCAAGACGTCAATGATAACGCCCCAACGTTCCCTCAAACCCTCTATACCATTCATCTGATGGAAAACAACGAGCCTGGAGCACTGCTAGCCTCACTAACTGCTCATGACCCAGACCTGCATGAAAATCAGTATCTTGTTTACTTCATCATAGAGAAGGAGATAGCCAACACCTCAATGTCCATGCTGTTTTCCATCAATCCAGAAAACGGCAACCTCTACGCTTTACGCACGTTTGACTACGAAAGAGAGAAGGAGTTTCTGTTTCATATTGAAGCGAGAGATTCTGGACTCCCTCCTCTTAGCAGTAATGTGACCGTACACATTATCATCCTGGACCAAAACGACAACACGCCCCTCATAGTTTCTCCATGGCGTCCACAGGGTGCTGTTATAGAGGAAAAAATCCCGAGGTCAAGCGATAAAGGATCCCTGGTCACCAAGGTCATTGCGTTGGATGCCGACTCCATGCAGAACTCTCGTATAACATATCAGTTTCTCCAGATCACCGACACCCCACTATTCAGCCTCGATCAGTACAACGGCGAGATACGAACCACACGGATGTTCAGTTACAGAGACCCCAAAGATCAACACCTGATCATCATAGCCAGAGACAATGGAGAACCTCCTCGCTCCGCCACGGTGACCATCAAGATCTCCACAGTGGACCAAGTAGTCACGCAGTTTACCGAAACCACAGAGTTGCCTGTCGAATACGACCTGATCACCGATCTAAACCTGTACTTGTTGATCGGTTTGGGGTCGGTGTTGTTTCTGCTGCTCATTACCATCCTGGTGATCATAGTGCTGAAATGTCAGGAACCCAAACCCTCACAAGCGGCTACTCAGGGAAGGAACAGCATCATCAGCCAGAGGAACTCCTCCACTATTGCTGACTCTACTCTCATCTCAAGTGATGCCTACTGGTACAGTCTGTTTCTGGCAGAGACTAGAAAAGGGAAGGTGGTGGTGCGGCAGCCTCTTCCTAATGGAGCTGGGTTTATTGTGTCAAGTATCCCGGGAAGTGCTGCGCTGACTGAGACCAGCGCATCAAGGTCTTCCACTTTACAGGTAGTATAACCACTAAAAAGTGACTCCAAATTGTATTTGAACACATAGGCCACACTTTAAAAAGTCTGTATTACATAACATCAAGCCAAGTGAATTTATTTTAAATAAATATAGCTCAAGGACACTTTTTAAGTAAAACATTTAAAATTGATAAACTAATCCATATACTGTTAAAAAAAGTATATGCATTGGTGTAGGTGTAAAAAAGCGTGTATTGTAAATGATACACTGCAACAATCTGTTTTTGATATTTATAATTCATCAAGTAGGACACTCAGTGTTTATGCATCAGTATGTGTCTAAATTTGGATGCGAGTGGGAGAACGGGTATGACATGCAGTGATGGAGGTGTGAAGTGAAGGGAGAATGAGACAGAAGCACTGACAGTGAGAATTTTCCACACCTTTAAAGGGTTAGTTCACCCAAAAATGAAAATTCTGTCATTAATTGCTCACCCTCATGTTGTTACAAACCCTCAAGACTTTCATTCATCTGCAGAACACAAATTAAGATCTTTTTTGATGAAATCTGAGAACTTTCTGTCCCTCTATAGACAGCTATGCTTTGACACTTCAAAAAGGTCATAAAGAGATTGTTAAACTAATCCATTTGAATTGAGAGGTTTAGTCCAAATTTTCTGAAGGGACATGATTGAATTTAGGCTTTTATTAATATTAACATTCATAAACTCACACATCATTTGTGGTAAATGGAAGCTCAAGCATGTTTGCTTGATGCGTGTGAGAACCAATAAGGTTCATTTTCGTCTTACACAGCACGTTTGAGCTTCCAGAAGAGGTTTGTTCTCGCGTGTCATTCAGGTTTGGTTGAACATCTGTTTATGTTCTCTGATCAAATGTGAAAAAAAGCCTTAATTCAATCTGTTCATCATATAAAGCAATCGCGTTTCTTCAGAAAATTTGGACTAAGCCACTAAATGCATATGAATTAGTTTTACAATCTCCTCAAATTTTCAATTGCATAGCTGTCTATGGATGGACAGAAAGTTCTCAGATTTCATCAAAAATATCTTCATTTGTGTTCCGAAGATGAACGAAAGTCGGTCCCACTTTACATTAAGTGGCCTTAACTACTATGTACTTACATCAAAAAAGAAGTACAGTGTACTTATTGTGTTCATATTAAATTGCAAAACACTTTTGCTGCTATTGAAGTGGGGTACGGGTAAGGTTAGGGACAGGTTTGGTGGTATGGCTAGGTTTAAGGGTAGGGGTAAGGGTTAAGGGATGGGTCAACAGTGTAATTATAAATGTAATCACAGAAATTAATTACAGATGTATTTACATGCAGGTGTTTTTAAAATATAAGTACAATGTAAAAACATGTATGTACACAATAAGTGCATTGTATTAAATTATTAATTTAAATGTAAGTACATAGTAGTTAAGGCCACTTAATATAAAGTGGGTCCCGAAAGTCTTACGGGTTTGGAACGACATGAGGGTCAGTAATTAATGACAGAATCTTCATTTTTGGGTGAACTAACCCTTTAAGTCAGCCTAAATCTGCCTTAGAGAGCTTTTTCTGAGCTGTCTCTAAATGGTTGCTATCACTCACACTTAATCACACTCAGATATGCAACCTTAATTTTAGAGTCTAGATCTCTGTTCAATAAATATAAGATTGCAATGCATATATATATATATATATATATATATATATATATATATATATATATATATATATATATATATATATATATATATATAAAAGCAAGCTTCCTCCAATGTGTCTTATCTGAGGTGGTGCTCCCAACATCTTCGCATCTGATGCCAGCATTTCGCAGGTCTTCTCTGAACATTGGTGCCATGTTTTACGGGGTCGGCCTCATTTCTGCTTGCCTCCTGTCCACAATCTTTAAGTATCAATTATCTGGTAGGCGAAGAATATGACCTGCCAACCACATTCGACATTCTGCCACAATAATTTAGCATATATTTGAAATTTGTTCTGGCCAGAAAAAAAAAGTTTGCCTTATTGGTAAGATGAGGAAGGTCATCATTAGGTCATCATTTTTTAAATTTCATTTATTTAGGTCATCAAGGATGATTTTGCAGGGTAAATCAAGAGCCTGGATATAGAATAAGTAAAGACAGAGTAAAACATTTTTTCTTGCAACAAAAACCTTTACCATACCTTTACTTAAGTATGAGAAGGCCCAGTAATGTTATGTTGTTTATCACTCTATTTTGTTTCTAAAACTCAATGTTCCATGTTACTACATGTTATATTTAAAAACTAATATATTTAAGGACTACAGAAATGCTTGAGGTGCAGCATTCCTGTAGCTCAAACTATAGCGTATGGCACTGAAGTTGCTTTGCCAAATGTAAAATGTAAACATTTTATGTTCTGCAGTCTTGACTGTGTTTGATTAATTGTTTCTCCATCTGTTGACAGGAGTCAAGCAGTGATTTACCATGATCTGGACATGTTGACTGATGGTTTACAACCTTCCACACCAGGCTCGCTGTCCATGAGGGACAGATTGATCTTCTGCTTTACCGTTTTTCAGGGTTTCATTTATTAATTTATTCAATGAACTCTGTTCAGTTATTTTTTACCATCACTTCTTCTCCTGCTTCCTCTTCTTCAACATTGCCTTTTGGGCTAATTGAAGAATTAACTTTCAATTGACTGTTTTGATATTGAGACCAACATTGTGTCAGAGAAAGTCATTCAGCGCTGCTGGATCTCATATTTTTGGCGATTTAATGCAGGGTCTAACAACTATATGTCAGCCATTTGTAACCACATTGAGCATGACTTTGCATGGCTATGACAAACAAAATTGACTTTTTGTATCCAAAAGATTTCTATATAAACTCTATGACAGAAGAGAGAGAAGTGATACTACAAGAAGAACCTACCTGGACTTTCAGCCTTTTGTGGTTCCAGTAAGATATGAACTACAAGGACAGCTGGTTCTGCTATTAATGATGCTCTATTTTTACAGTTTGAACATGCTGATGAGAAAGCTGTGATCAGATGAGTACAATCTAATGAGCCAGGCATTGTCTATACCTCAAAACACTTGGTTTGACATCAATGTGGTGCACATGTATACATAGATTCATGTTTGTTTTTCCTCCTGTCCTGTAAACGGCCTAAAATTGACATTCTCTGGCAAGAGCATTTTGAAAACTAAAGAACGCTATTTTAAATCATAGAAAAGCTACAAAGAGTAATAATTACATCAGTATGGCAATTGCCATAAAATTTTACTGAAAACCAAGGAGACAAAAAAGTGCAAATCCAACAAAAAGGTTTAAAAATGTATTAATCTAGCTTTTTGCAGATATATGTAGCCAATGCCAGAATATTATTCTGCCACAAATATTAATAATTTACAACAATATAAACTTTTTCTTTTGTACAAGTATTGACATTATTAAATTGCTGTTGAGTGTCATTTTTGGCCCTGTTTACTGAATTTTTTGAGGTTTATATTGTTTTGTATTATGAAAATGAGATAAAAATGCTTGTTAATGTATTTAATGCTGCTTCTTTTATGATAGTGCAATGTTTTAAGAAATTACTATTTGTTGTGAGATATTTGGCAGTTTCATTATATCATTATTATGTAGATCTAATTATATCATTACAGAAATCCAAGCTATATTCCTTTCTGATTTGTTGCAGCAAACAGAGAGGAAGTGGGAAGGAAAGGAGTGAGGGGGGAAAAAGTGTTGTAGGAGGGACAAAGAGGAAGAGAAAGGGGAAAAAACAGAAACATGTGATCTGTATTTAGACTGACACATGCTGTGACCAAGAGACAGAATGACACTCAAAGTTACCTTTATAGTATTGACAGCCATGTAATCAATTTTAACTTACTTTCCATAAAGGTGACAGCTCAAATTGGAGTTCCTGGCAAGAATTTAGAGCAAAATGACACAAATAAAATAACTGCTGTGTGCCTTAGGGCAGAGAAAAGTGTGCCTACAAATTTGAAACAATAAAAAAATGGTATGAAGTTCAGTATCTTGATACTATCAACATACATCACAATCTCATCGACATGCCTTGGGTTACTCGCTTCTGTATTTGTATTTACATTCTGTTGCCTTACTTGCAAAATGTCCACATGCAAATAAAGTAAACAATGCCTTTGTGTCCTTGCTGGACTTTATGATTTGCCCTTTGCTTGTAAATACAGCAACCTGAATAAAGCCTTTTACAGTATATTTCTGGAGTTTCAGACTCACTATCTTGAGTCGGGAGAGTGTGTGTGATCGCATATTGACAAAACACACCGTTTCATTGGTGCTGACCTAGGCAGCACTGTCTCCATAGAAACAGTCACCATGACAACACCTCCATCTCTTCAGATTTCGAGAAGCACACCTTTTTTTTTTTTTTTTTACCTCCCCAACCCATACTGTCAAACTGCCTCTTTCCCCCTCTGCGTCTTTCTTTCAAACACATTAACATTCACACAGTTTTCAGGCCTTGATACAAGATATGCTTATACTGTGATTTAGAGTACATATCTGAGTATTGCATCAAACTCTAATAGAAATGGCATCAAATGTTTAACTAAAGGGATAGTAATAAAATATACATAGTAAAAAAAAAAAAAAATAATAATTAATTAATAAGGATGGGTTATTTTCGCCTTAGGAAGTCAAGGATATACACACAATGTAATAAATTCTGATTTAGTACTGAATAGGCAGGAGAGAAGTACTGCTGATACTGGTGTATGAGTGTGTGTGTGTTATACATATTTCTACCACTAGTAGGGGGTATTTAGCACGCAAAAACCTGACACAGCAGTTTGCAGATCTGTCACAGTATCTCGCACAGGATACACGCGTGCTTCAGCTGCTCTGTGGCTTCTGTAGCACGTAAAGTCTCTTACTAGCAGGCACGTGCACACATAGACAAAAAAGGGGCTTGAGCACCTGCCCTTTTTTTCCTCGAGAGAAAGTACCCTTTTTCTGGGGTTCTTTTTTTTTTTTTTTTTTTTTAAATAAATGAATATATATTCCTGTTTGCGCAGAGCTTCCCTGTCAAACAAATATATTTACTGAATTAATTAATTAATTAAATAAATAAATAAATAAATAAATAAATAAATAAATACTATATCAGGTCGGCTTTGTCGAGTTCCGATGCCCTCACTCCACGACATGCCATTCATGCACGCGCGCCACGCCCCACCTCACCTTGAGTTTGCTGCTGGCTGAAAACTTGTGACAACTATTCCCACGAAAATGCAACTGCTGTCTGGCGATGAGAAGCGAAAAAGAAAAAAGCCCTAGATGGATCCATCCCGTGCATTTCTTTCAGGTAGGCTAGCCTATGTTCACAAACCTGAAAGTTTTGGCTATTTAAGGGTTATTTATACATTTAACGCTGCATTAATAGTTTGACCACCATCAACACATCTGCCTGATTTGATACTAATGAAATTTATGTCACATTATAATTTCAATTATTTTATTGTGCTATGCATTGCGTTTTGAACCATGGTAAAGATATCGGCTGGGCTGTCAATATCAGAAGATGAGCATCATGGACGCACATCCAAAATTCTTTCCATTAGAGTAAAAGACATGGAAGCAAAAATGGACCACAATCTTTAAAATTGTACACTTCATAAAAGAAGTATTCCAATAATATCAAAACAATTGGTGCAGTCATTTATTTTAAAGATATATAGCTACTTGAAAATAGTTGCTGTTGACTTCTCTTATGATAAACCTAGTGAATACTAAAGAAGACCATGGTCTCTGTGTGAACTAATTATTTTGTAGAAATCTGTGGAGTATAAAACAATTGTGTGAGTGTAAGGGAAGTCAAAGTTGTCTTAATATATTTAAGGGTTCATCATTTTTTAAATAAATAATTATGAGAAGTGCCCTTTTTTCCACTTGAGCCCCTGCCCCCCAAAATGTCTGTGCACATCCCTGGGTGTATATGACCATCTTTTAGACCACAAAATCAGTGATATTAAATATCCTGGCTCTTCCAAGCTTTATAATGGTACTGTAGCATCTGGACCAACCAGGCACACAACATTATTCAATATATTTAATGAATTACCTATGAACTCACTTTATCAAAGTTCTGTGAACCCATCCCCCTAAAACTGCAACCAGCATACCAAATATAACTAGCACACAGGCAGAACTAGGTGTCCTGTTACAGATATATAGTATTTTTATGATCAGAAAGAATGCTGTGGAGACTAGTGACTCATTCTTTCTGAGAGGGACAAATAAACTCCCTTAATCTTATGTATTCTCTATATAACCACTTGGGAAATGTATACACATGTATCCAATTTTCCCATCTCATGACTTTCCTTTTATAGGCTTTATTCTATGTATTAATTCTCTCTTTTGAACTATTTTGGTATTAATGTTACATAGTTGCAAATGTATAGACAACTGAAATCACACTGGTAGCATGTTTGGTATCTACGGACTCCAACTTTCGTTTCCTATTTGGAAATTTATGTTACATGTTACTAACTCTGTGACACATTAGTATTATAAGAATCCAGAAGGTTCTTTTCTCATTCATCCAATCCAGTGTCTTATGCTAATATCTTGCTACAGAACAAAGACTCGTAAAACTTCCCTCCGAGGGGGCAACTCCTTATTGGCTCAGACACCTTAAGAGGGTGTGACATCTTCACCCCTTATATTCACTGATCACAAGATCAAATCTCTCTTTCTCCTCTTCTTTTTTTACTGACAAATGCTGACGTCAAGATGATGCTTTAAGAAGCTAGAAGCTTCTAAGGAACCCCAAGCTTGTGCCAGGCCTCAGCCTAGATCTTCCATTCACCAAAGACCCTCTGAATCCAACTGGTTCTCTTTCATCAAGACAATATCAGCAAAGATTCAATGGGAGCCTCCACAAATTGCATCAGGACAGTTTTAATTCAACTTGGAGAGACATGCAAGTATCAAACTTAGTCTCATTATCGGAAACATTGAGTATCCTTACCCCTTTTAAAGAAGGGCCTGTTAAAACTAAACTGATGGTTTGCTCAAGGCTGTTGATCTGCTGAATGTCAAACAATGCTGTAACTTCTTGCTTTCCTGTACTCTGCTTTAGCTCTCTCTCTCTCTCTCTCTCTCTCTCTCTCTCTCTCTTGGTGAACTGTATGCATGTATGTGTGTGAATGTTAGTTTAAGTGTTTAGTCTAGTTAATAAAGTCTTGTTCATGTCACATGTAAAGCTGTCTGTGTTTTGCGCTCATATGCTGGAGTCCCTATTCATGTTGATCCTGACTACAGGCTTTTAGTAGTACTGTACAATAAGATTGTTATTTCCCATAACCTGGAAATGAACATTTCTTAGAATTAATAAACAATTAACACGGTGTGTTCATTGGACAACGGGTTAATTCATTGTAATATTAATTTTATTACATTAAGTTAATTTTATTAACTGATCCAAATATTAATTATAACTAGTAATTATACATATTTTGAGCTAATTTGCTACAGTACTCAACCGTGCTCTTGATTTTGAAGTCAAGTCAAGTCAAGTCAAATTTATTTATATAGCGCTTTTTACAATTGGTAATTGTTTCAAAGCAGCTTTGCATATTAGAAGCACAGAAAAAAGAGAAGTGGTTAAAAAATAAGCTGTACAAGCAAGCGTGGTAATATGTAACATATACAAGATGGTGCTACATTAATCCAATGTCGGCTGACTCTCAGGGGTGGAAAAAAAAACCCTAGGAGAAAACCCCAGCGTGCTAGCACTGGGAAAAAAGTCCTAGGAGGGAAAAAACCCCTTGGAAGATATATATAATATATGTAAATGGATATGGAGATCAGAATCTGAATTATACATTTTTATTATAGAGATTAAAAATAGATTATATATAAATATATGTAAGCGGATACAGAGATTAAAAATCTGAATTATAGATGCAGCCAGAACTGGATCTGTAGGCCCATTGTCTCCTGGGCTACGTTGTAGTCAGGTCCAGACACAGGTTCTCCATCTGATCTGGATACGGCCTGGATCCAGCACCCGGCAAACCTCAGGATAAGCAGAGAGACTGATATTAGCGTAGATGCCATTCTTATTCTGATGTACAGGTATATCTAGTGTTATAGGAAATGTTCTCGGTTCCGGCCGACCTAATTATTGCAGCGTAACAATCCTTTAACGGATTTGAAAAATGTTAATGTATTGATAATGTGTTATGTGTATGCAAGAGCAAAGAGATGTGTTTTTAGTCTAGATTCAAACTGACAGAGTGTGTCTGCTTCCAATGCTAGGAAGATTGTTCCAGAGTTTAGGTGCTAAATAGGAAAAGGATCTGCCGCCTTCAGTTGATTTTGATATTCTGGGTATTATCAACTGGCCTGAATTCTGAGATCGCAATAGACGTGAATGACTATAATGCACCAAGAGCTCACTTAGATACTGGGGAGCTAAACCATTTAGAGCTTTATAAGTAAGTAGCAAGATTTTAAAATCTATACGATGTTTAATAGGGAGCCAATGTAATGTTGACAGAACTGGGCTAATATGGTCATACTTTGTGGTTCTAGTAAGAACTCTAGCTGCCGCATTTTTGACCAACTGTAGTCTGTTTAAAAGCCGAGCAGAACAACCACCCAGTAGAGCGTTACAGTAATCTAGTCTTGAGGTCATGAATGCATGAACCAACTGTTCCGCATTTGTCATTGAGAGCATATGTCGTAATTTAGATATATTTTTTAGATGGAAGAAAGCGGTTTTACAGATACTAGAAACATGACTTTCAAATGAAAGATTGGTATCAAAGAGCACATCCAGGTTCCTAACTGAGGACGAAGATTTAATGGAGCACCCGTCAAGTGTTAGAGAGTATTCAAGGTTTTTTTGTGAAGAAATTTTTTGTCCAAAGATTAGGATATCAGTTTTTTCTGAATTTAATAATACGAAATTTCTTGTCATCCAGTTTTTAATGTCAGCTATGCATTCTGTTAGTTTTGTGAATTTGTAGGTTTCGTCAGGGCGCGAGGAAATATAGAGCTGAGTATCGTCAGCGTAGCAGTGAAAACTAACACCATGCTTCCTAATTATCTCTCCTAAGGACAGCATGTACAGAGTGAAAAGCAACAGTCCTAGTACTGAGCCTTGTGGTACTCCATATTGAACTTGTGATCGATACGACATCTCTTCATTAACTACTACAGACTGATAACGGTCAGATAAGTAAGATTTGAACCATGCCAAAGCAATTCCACTAATGCCAATATAGTTTTCAAGTCTTTTTAAAAGAATGTTGTGATCGATAGTGTCAAAAGCAGCACTGAGATCTAATAACACTAATAGAGAAATACAGCCACGATCGGATGATAAGAGTAGATCGTTTGTAACTCTAACGAGAGCAGTCTCAGTACTATGGTATGGTCTAAATCCTGACTGGAAATCCTCACAGATATTATTTCTTTCTAAAAAGGAGTACAGTTGTGCTGAAACTGCCTTTTCTAGTATCTTTGACAGAAAAGGTAGATTCGAGATTGGCCTGTAATTTACTAAATCTCTCGGATCTAGTTGAGGTTTTTTAATAAGAGGTTTAATAATAGCCTGCTTAAAAGTTTTTGGCACATATCCTAGTGTTAAAGATGAATTAATTATATCAAGAAGTGGACCTACGACCTCTGGAAGCATTTCTTTCAGTAGTTTAGTCGGCATTGGGTCTAACATACATGTTGATTTTGATGATTTGATAAGTAGATAATTCTTCCTCTCCTATAGCGGCGAATGATTCTAGTTTTACCTCCAAAAAAGCACATCCATAAGAGATATCCACACAACTCCATGGGGTTAATAAAGGCCTTCTGAAGCAAATCTATGTGTTTTTGTAAGAAACATCCATATTTAAATCTAAAATAACTGGTTTCCGGCAGATGGCCTACACCAAAAGAGTAATCTCTGACCGGACGCAAAATGCAATGACAAACAAGTACAGAGGAGAGCAAAACAAAACATTTTATAGAGCACTCCCACCAAACATGCATTCCTGTAGACTAAACATGTAATATGTATGCCTTCACCATTTTCACAGATGTGTTTGTAGTTTACACAAATTTTCAGAAAGTTGCACTTTGAAACCAGTTTTCCAAAAGTCATTTTTAGGCCCCAGTGTAAATGACCAAAATGCTTAAATTCAGTTTAGTTGGAACCGGTGTTGTGTAAACAGTCTGTTTATATAGTCCATTCATGACTGAATCAACTTTAGTACCAGGTGTAAACAGAGCCCCAGGTAGCATCCTAGGAGGGAAACTGCAAGTTTACATAAGAAATTCTCATGAGATAAAAAGGACAATTAGTGTTGTACTTGCATTATTGGGGGGGCCCACAAGTGAACATTGACTTTAGAGGGACTTGGGCATGAGTATCAATATGCAGTTTCCATTTTCCATATAACCTCATTGTTGGACCAATATACAAGTCATGAAAGACCAAACTCCAGTCAAAAACCCAAAGACAAGCATGCATTTCACAAACTTTATTAAAACCACAAAATTCATATGACCAGGTTAACTTGTCCACTAGAAACCACAGTTCGCCCACTAGAGATGGTCTTGACGTGCGTGTCTCTTCCTATAAGAGATATGGTAAAAGCATGACGCATTTGAGAATAACTTCTCAATTCCTGAAGTCAATCTACAGCACTCACTCACTTTTCCTAGCGCAGCTTTGCTCACAAGAGCCAGAAGAGGGATGGCACACCGCTGTACTGCAGTGGATGAAGATCTAACAGAGGGGGAAAGGGTTAAGACCTACAATTCACTATAAAGGGGATGATTAAGGGTTTGAGACAGACTGCAGAGCATACGGTTTCCTGCAGAGGAGCCAGTGATGATGGATCCACAAATGTAAACATCTTGACAACAAAGCGCTTGTAGTGGGTTGGGAACTGAAGACCAGATGATCCGGTCACTGGAACCAATGTGGTCAGGTAACGGTCATCCTGGTAAGGGCATCTGAAGAGCAAAGAGTCAGTCAGAAATGCCTTACAGCACACTAGATGGATAAAGACTGACATTACTCACCCATCAACCAGAAGGTCCCACTGGGGTAGACTGAGTGGACTGGGGGTTGATGTTGCCCAGCAGTGTCCCAGTATCAGGACAATGTTAGGGTCGGTCCTCTCCAAAATGCGCACCTCAACATACACAGGCTCCCGCAGGACTTTTGTGACTGGATAATCAGCATCTCTGTAGTAGGATGTGTACGCCTCGTCCCCTGAGGAAGAACACTGGTGTTAAACCAGAAACTGCTGCAACCTGGAGTTTTAGAAAGGCTTTAGGCATACTTGGGACAGACACTCACCTTCTGCACAGCCTTTGGTGACACACTGACCATTTGCCAGTCTAAGCTCCACCCTGAGGGGTCCAGGAGCAGCTACTGGTGGAGGTGGAGGAATGGTGTTGACCTCCACAACCAGAGCTTCCACAGAAGTACCAGAGTACCTACACTGGAAGAGAAGCCTGGACAACAAACAGTGAGCTTGTGGCATTTGTCATGGATTAAGAAGTGCTGAAGCACACATCACTTACTCAAAATGACTGTCCCGTGTGATGGAGCCAAGTGGTCCGATCCCCACTTCATATGAGGAGGTCATCCTGTTCTCATACACCACATATCCACTGTCCTCCTGCAAACAGTAACACTATTGGCATCCAGTCCATTTTAAGCCACGCAGAACAAAACCACAAGCAGCTACTCACCATCATGCTCGTGCCACATGCAGTGACGGGGAACTGGTATATAGCAAAGGAAGGTGTGGATCCCACAGGACTGCAAGGTGGATCGTTTCCACCCAAGAGACGGACTGAATCCAGGCTCAATCGAGGCAGAGTAACATCTCTAGCCACCACTACCACAAACTGACCATCTCTTATACACTGGACAGTCACTGGAACAAGGAACAAGAGCAGATTAATGCTGAGGATCAGGTTAACATGAACACCTTTACATTGACTCACTCTTACCTGCCTTCCCATAGTAACACTGCTGTCCGTTAAAGCAGCAGTTGATAGCGTCACACTCAGCACCACTGATACCAGGTGGTCCACATTGGATCTGCTCATAATCAGCTACAGCACATTTGTCAATGGGCTCTGCCTGTGCCACTGGCTGCTTAGGCTGAAACTGCTGAGAAAACTGCTGACTAGCTTGTTGAGCTGGTTGTTGAAACTGTTGGCTAGCTTGTTGACTAGCTTGAACTGCCTGTTGAAACCGTTGGCTAGCTTGCTGTTGATTAGCTTGTTGAACTGCCTGTTGAAACCGTTGGCTAGCTTGTTGTTGAACTGCCTGTTGAAACTGTTGACTAGCTTGAGCTGGTTGTTGCAACCGTTGGCTAGCTTGTTGTTGATTAGCTTGTTGAACTGCCTGTTGAAACCGCTGGCTAGCTTGCTGTTGACTAGCTTGTTGAACTGCCTTTTGAAACTGTCGACTAACTTGTTGTTGAGCTGGTTGTTGAAACTGCTGGTCAGTTTGCTGGAACATCAGAGCTTGAGGATTCTGGGGCAGATTACTCAACTGTGGAACAGCATGACAGAAAGCACAAAACCACACAAAAAGTGCTAAAGACTGAACAACACACCAACTTCCTGTCATTGTTCAACAGCTAGTCACACTGTTGAGATGCTGCCCTTTGGTCTTTTTCTACTCTACAGATTTTGGCTCATTAACAATAATCCCTCCCACTTCATTAATTGTCATGTTTCTCCAGACTTGCATGAGTGGGAGTTTATGAAACTGAATGATTCTATTGGTTCTTAAGATTCAACTGTCCTTTTTCCACCCTTATTGAACAAACATAAATATGGCCACATATGCTCAAGCCCTGTTTACACCTGGGGGGTATTCCAGAAAGCAGGGTTAACTTACTGTCACATATACCCTGAACTCTTGGTTGATTAACCCAAACCTTGCTTACTCGAGGTATGCTGGTTCCAAAAATGCGTCCGAGAGTAAGTTCAGCCAACCCAGAGTATGTTCCCGTTTAACACACAAGACATTCTCAACAGAGCGACGAATCGATGATTCACCATGGAAACAGACGCTAAGAAAATGCGCGCCATTCTACTTTATTCTTCTTTTGTTTAATGGCGATTTACATAACCTACTTGGTGCACATCACCACCTATTGGTTGGTTGTGCAATCATTTTTTTAAACTTATTATTGTTTGTTTGATGCTAATTATTTAATATATATCACATATATGATATGTATTTTATTATAGAAATTATAGCATAGAAAATGTCCTGTTATAAAGGATAAAAAGCAGATCCATGTGTGAGATGACAATAAAATAAATTAATATATTAGAATTGAATAAACATTTATATATTGTATAATATAACATTGTGTATATAACTGTAACTATATAACAAATTTAGATACATTAATATAACCAATATAACATGCATCTGATATCCTCTTAAGCTAACTAACCCTTGAACATAACCTGCTCCGGAGCAGGTTATGTTCAGAGAGCAAGTTGCTATGGCTACTTATATACCCTAAAAGTTACCTCCGTTTTTGGAACTGAAAGTTGAAGTTATCCGCTTACTTACTCTTAAACATACCCAGGTATGTCACATAACCTGCTTTCTGGAATACCCCCCTGGTACTAAAGGGATAGTTCACCCAAAAATGAAAATTATCCCATGATTTACTCACCCTCAAGCCATAGGTGTATACGGGCACGTGCACACATAGACAAAAAAGGGGCTTGAGCACCTGCCCTTTTTCTTCCTCGAGAGAAAGTACCCTTTTTCTGGGGTGCTTTTTTTTTTTTTTTTAATAAATGAATATATATTCCTGTTTGCGCAGAGCTTCCCTGTCAAACAAATATATTTACTAAATTAAAAAAATAAATACTATATCAGGTCGGCTTTGTCGAGTTCCGATGCCCTCACTCCACGACACACCATTCATGCCCGCACGCCACGCCCCACCTCACCTTGAGTTTGCTGCTGGCTGAAAACTTGTGACAACTACTCCCACGAAAATGCAACTGCTGTCTGGCGATGAGAAGCGAAAAAGAAAAAAGCCCTAGATGGATCCATCCCGTGCATTTCTTTCAGGTAGGCTAGCCTATGTTCACAAACCTGAAAGTTTTGGCTATTTAAGGGTTATTTATACATTTAACGCTGCATTAATAGTTTGACCACCATCAACACATCTGCCTGATTTGATACTAATGAAATTTATGTCACATTATAATTTCAATTATTTTATTGTGCTATGCATTGCGTTTTGAACCATGGTAAAGATATCGGTTGGGCTGTCAATATCAGAAGATGAGCATCATGGACTCACATCCATGAACCACATTATTAGACGGTTTTCTAAGGATGCATGGTTTATTAAAACTATTTTAAAATCATAATACAGCATTACATAATGCTATTCTTAAATCAAAGCTTACACAGGATAATACGTCAATAAAAGTTTGAACCCTCGCTCTGTCTTTGCATGTTTGATGTCCACATATTCTTGTTGAAGAAATTACAGTGGCTGTAGCATTTCTATCACAAAGAAGTGGCCGAATATTATTATTTAACTAATAATATATTTTTAATCATGGTGGCTTTGATCGTGAATTTGATCGTGCTGTGCTGTGTAACAACAAAAATCAGCAGGCTTTTGGCGTTCTCTGCAGGTATTTGTTATAATAGATAATGTATTAACAGTTAAGGAAAAAACAAATCTTGATGTGTTTAAATATGCAGATTAGCTTGTTTTGGTTAATTTAGAAGAAATCTACAGATGCAAACAGATGGAGGGAAGTAGGCTTAAAACAAACTCCATCTAAATGTGTAGGGTTAGGGTTAAAAATTCTTTCCATTAGAGTAAAAGACATGGAAGCAAAAATGGACCACAATCTTAAAATTGTACACTTCATGAAAGAAGTATTCCAATAATATAAAAAAAAAAAAAAAAAAATGGTGCAGTCATTTATTTTAAATATATATAGCTACTTGAAAATAGTTGCTGTTGACTTCTCTTGTGATAAACCTAGTGAATACTAAAGAAGACCATGGTCTCTGTGTGAACTAATTATTTTGTAGAAATCTGTGGAGTATAAAACAATTGTGTGAGTGTAAGGGAAGTCAAAGTTGTCTTAATATATTTAAGGGTTCATTATTTTTTAAATAAATAATTATGAGTAGTGCCCTTTTTTCCACTTGAGCCCCTGCCCCCCAAAATGTCTGTGTACGTCCCTGCATGAACTGGTAAAGGTATAGTTCACCTCGAAAAAAATTGTCATCATTTATTCACCCTCAAGTTGTTCCAAACCTGAATGAATTTCTTTCTGCTGCTGAACACAAAAGAAAATTTTTTTGAAGAATGTTAGGAACTAAACAGTTGATGGACCCCATTGACTTCCATTGAATTTTTTTTTTTTTTTTTTTTCTCCATACTATGGAAATCAGTGGGTCCATCAACTGTTTGGTTACCCATATTCTTCAAAACACCTTCTTTTGTGTTTTGAGATATAGAGCTATTAAAGCTTTCATATTCCATACTTCTTTGTAGACAGAACTTTTTTTTTTATTTAAAAAAAAAAAAAAAAAAAAAGTCCCAAAATGTGCACAACTTAAAACCATCACATAATGTAAATAAATTGTCACAGAATAAGCACATGTGAATGACTCAATTTTGACAAAAATGTCAGATACCTTATAAATCCAAGATGACAATATGGCTTTGTCAGCTATTCTGAAACATTTCAAATATTTTTGACCACAGAAAAAAAAAATATGAACCACGCGAATTGATTATCATTACTGTACACAGTAGAAAAACAATGACAGAATGTGCAACTTTGGCTCAACTATCACTTTAAGATTGCTGAATAGCCCCCACTAGTGTCAGTGAGATGTATAACTGACACTACATTGTTTGAAGAGGCTGCAGAATTTCTCTTCAGTCTATGCAATGCCAAATCAGAACAATGTCAAATCATGTTCCTCTGTTCGCATGTCAATTCATACATTGTAATTATTCAGTTTTTCAAAACATTGAACATAATGAATATCCATTTTAAATCAATTTATTTCTGAATTTCCTCTCATCATATCTTTATGCCTCCCACATAATGGTATTCCTGTACTCAGACATAAGAGAGAAATTGAGTGAAACAATATAATTGTCTAATAAATGGTTTGTGGACTGTGAAAAACATCTTATTGAATTCCCTAAACTATTCTAGAACTTATAATGTGGGTGTTGCATGATCGTGGATTTCACAGATGGTTTCATTACATGGTTTCGGTGCTAAAAACACATTCAAGAAGAAACTGAACATTTTGTTAATGTAATTTTTATCATTAAAACTTTGTGATGTTTGACACAAACGTTATATAATCATCTTCTACACAGAACTAACCTAAGTATATATATATATATATATATATATATATATATATATATATATATATATATATATATATATATATATATATACTTGTACTCAGATCTCTGTTGTGTCTTAATTTACTTTTATATAGCAATAGGAGTTTTATATTGGGTCTTTTACTTGAGTCTCCTGCTTCTCAGGGTTGTCCCCTTAGAAAAAGTTCATAGTAGCTTCACATGTCATTGAGTGATCTTACTAAAAGACATGTGAAAGACAGGTATTTAAGTATATGTTAAGGTACAGAACTGTCATTTCATAAAAAGTGTGAGACAGAGACCATTTCACTCTATGATCAACATAGTAACCTGACTACACTAAAAAAGAACATTTTTAGTTTGTTGTGGGGCTTAAAGTAAAAAAAAAAAAATAATAATAATCTAAGCTTTCTGACAGCTCAAGATCATAAAATGTATTTTTTCTTTCCACCAGTTGGGTAAAATGGAATAACCCCAGGAAAATGTAATGATATCCGTTCAAAAAATACTCTGGATTATTTTATTTATCTTTAAAATGTTTGAGAAACATTTTGAAAATAATCATTGTTTAATAATATTTTGGTCTTAAAGTCTCCTTAAAAACTAAACTTTCTGGGGGGAAAACATTGACAAGTAGTTTGGCACTGTATTATATTATTATTTATTGAAAAATAAGAAGTGTCACAGTTTAAATGTTTAGTGTCAGTTTAAATGTTAATATTATTACTATTTTCATCTTGACTAAAATGTTTGTGAAATTATTGTGTTTATTTAAGGTGCAAGAAAAGTATTGTAGTGCTTTTTTACTTACAAGACGTTTTTGGCGCAATTAAATCGACTACTACAATAAAAAAAAAAAAAAAATGTTTGAAAAATACAGCATTTGTAGACTTGATGTTGCGTGTTTAAAGTTGACACTTGGACCTCAACTTCTTCTTTTTATAGCACTTTAAAAAGTTGAAGAGCACTGAGTAGAGTAACACACTTGAAGACAACCACAGGGAAACAAACAACAGTTAGCACTTGTATTCCTCTGAGATAGAGCACTTACATCAATATGAGCATCACTGAAGCACAAGAGATGGACGGAGTAGATGAAGAGGTGATCTATTCCAATGCAGACATTATGAATGATGATCTCAGAAGAGGCATGGAGGACTCAGATGCAAAGAGACTTCAGTGCACAGGTATACAGACTCTAACACACTAACACACACAGAGAACATTTTCAGAATTGTAAACTAAGATTTAGAAACTTTTCTTTCATATCTGTTGTTTTTAGGATGTGATTCTGTGTGGAAGAGAAGAGCAGCTGCGATGTGTTTGGTGCTGCTGTGTGTTCTTCTGCTGATTGTCATCATAGTGCTGCGTGTCCAGCTCAACACAGAGACTCGCCAACATCAAATTGACATTAAGATCTTTACAAATGAGAGAGACCAATTGCTAAACAATAATACAGACCTTATGAAAGAGAGAAACCAGTTAATAAACAATAATACAGACCTTATGAAAGAGAGAAACCAGTTAATAAACAATAATACAGACCTTGTGAAAGAGAATGAAAAATTACTTATCGAGAATGCCAAGCTCAAATCTAATGAAACCCTGCTAATAAACAAGACTACAACCCTCACGTATGAGGGAAACCAGTTACTAACAGAGAAAACAACCAGTTCAGAACCAATACCTGTACCAATTGTAACTCATTGATCTATGAGAGGGAAGTCATCAGCCTATGTTCATTATATCTAATTAAAAAAAAAAAAAAAAAAAAAAAAAACTCACTCAGCAATGAAATTGAAACAATTTAAGCATCCATGGAGGATATATCTCTACAACATCATGACATAAGTGATGTGTCTTTTAATACATTGCTTTTGTATATAACATTTTGTTTAAATACATTGTAATGACATTTTTCACATTAAAGCTTTGAAGTGATGAATCCAGACTCATTCCAAATTCCATGCTGAACAAAGTAATTGCAATTAACAAATATAGCTGCAAGCAGCAATTACGGGGCCAAGCACAAAAATGGCACAAGAAGCAAGCCAACATGGCTGGGAGCATCAGACCAGCAGTAGTGAGCAATTAGAAAAAAAGTTATTAGCATTTTTGTCAATTTTGTTATATCTTTTGACCACAAGCTGGCGCTGGTCCGAAACTTCTCAGGCTCTTTCAGTGCATTGTCCTGATGACCCATACCAAATTTATGAATTTTGGTCAAACCCATCAGAAGTTATAAGCAAAAATGGCATTTTTAATATCTCCACTCCAGTAGGTGGCGCTGCGCCGAAACAGAGTATGCTGCCTCAGGTCATGCTTGTGAAGACACATACCAAGTTTGGTCTGAATATGTCAAAGCACTGAAGAGATACAGCTTCAAGAGTCGTTTTTGCATCATGCCTCAAATTCTTTGCTCTGGTATACGAAAACGGTTTGACATATCGACTTGAAATCCATAACTTTTTGTCGGCATGGTCTGACGATGACACGGTTCAATTTTGGTGAAAATCGGAGCAACCGTCTAGGAGGAATTCGAAAAAGTAGGTTTTTAAAGAAAAACAATATGGCGGACAGGAAGTTTAGCTGACTATAGCAAATGTGATATCTATGTTCTCAGCATGACCCAAGGAATCTACTGAGACCAGTTTCATTACAATTGGTGAATACAGTCAAAAGTTATTAGCATTTTTGTAAATTATGTTATAACTTTTGACCACGAGGTGGCGCTGGTCTGAAACTTCTCAGGCTCCTTCAGGGCATTGTCCTGATGACCCATACCAAATTTATGAATTTTGGTCCAACTCATCAGAAGTTATGAGCAAAATAACAATTTTTCATATCTCCACTCCAGTAGGTGGCGCTGCACCGAAACACTGTATAATGCCTCAGGTCATGCTTGTGATGACATGTACCAAGTTTGGTCTAAATATGTCAAAGCATTGTAGAGATACAGCTTCAAGGGTAATTTTTGCATCACATCTCAAATTCTTTGCTCCGGTATACGAAAACGGTTTGACTTATCGACTTGAAATCCATAACTTTTTGTCGGCATGGTCTGAAGATGACACGGTTCAATTTTGGTGAAAATTGGAGCAACGGTCTAGGAGGAGTTCGAAAAAGTAGGTTTTTGAAGAAAAACAATATGGCGGACAGGAAGTTTAGCTGACTATAGCAAATGTGATATCTATGTTCTCAGCATGACCCAAGGAATCTACTGAGACCAGTTTCATTACAATTGGTGAATACAGTCAAAAGTTATTAGCATTTTTGTAAATTTTGTTATAACTTTTGACCACAAGGTGGCGCTGTGCCGAAACTTCTCAGGCTCCTTCAGGGCATTGTGCTGATGACCCATACCAAGTTTTGTAAAGATACGTTAATGCGTTCGTAAAATACAGCATTTTAGCAC